>NW_021820796.1:0-182877 GCF_901001135.1 Rhinatrema bivittatum | reverse complement strand
GGACCCCCGCTGGACCCCCAGGGACTTTTGGCCAGCTTGGGGGGGGCCTCCTGACCCCCACAAGACTTGCCAAAAGTCCAACGGGGTCCGGGAACAACCTCCTGCACCCAGGCCGTATTGCCAATATTCAAAATGGCGCCGGCACTACCTTTGCCCTCACTATGTCATGCTACCTTTGCCCTGACATATGGTAAGGGCAAAGGGCCACCGGCGCCATTTCTATTAACACAGCCGTGGCCCGAGAGCAGGAGATCGCGCGTGGACCCCCCCCCCCCACTGAACCCCAGGTAATTTAAAACATTTTGGGGGGGTTCGGGAGGGTGTGGGATTTGTTTTAAAGGGTCGGGGTGGGTTTTAGGGTTGTTTTGGTGTGCCGGTTTTCCCGCCCTCCCCCGATTTACGATTTTTTACGATTTTTTTACGACCCGTATGACATAGTGAGGGTAAAATTAGCTCTGGCGCCATTTTTGAATATTGGCAATACGGCTCGCGTGCAGGAGGTCGCTCCTGGACCCCCGCTGGACTTTTGCCAAGTCTTGTGGGAGTCAGGAGGCCCCCCCAAGCTGGCCAAAAGTCCCTGGGGGTCCAGCGGGGGTCTGGCAGCGATCTCCTGCACTCGTGACGTCGGGTGACAGGAACCAAAACGGCGCCGGCGCTACCTTTGCCCTGTCATATGGTAAAAGCAAAGGGCCACGGCGCCATTTCTATTAACGCAGCCATGGCCTGAGAGCGGGATATCGCTCCAGGACCCCCCCACTGGACCCCAGGTAATTTAAAACATTTTGGGGGGTTCGGAAGGGTGGGGGATTTGTTTTTTAAAGGGTCAGGGTGGGTTTTAGGGTTGTTTTGGTGTGCCGGTTTTCCCGCCCTCCCCCAATTTACGATTTTTTGACGATAAATCGGGGGAATTGCTATTGTATCACGCTCTAACGATTTTTGACGATTTAAAATATATTTGACGATTGTTTTAAATCGTCAAAAAATGATTCACATCCCTAGTCTTTAAACTAAGATCATCAGGAATGGATGAACAAAGTCCTATAGTATGTCAAAGTCCTTAGGTAAATTAAAACATGAAACACTTGTATAGAATTGGGAAAAAGGGTAAACATCTGAAAGCTATGTACACTAATGCTCATAGTATGGGAAATAAAGTCCAAGGTCTAGCGGCAGTCATAGAAAAAGAGGTCTTGGATATAATGGCTGTTACCGAGATATGATACGTGGAAAACTATGACTGGAATATAGTTTTATCAGGCTGCAATCTATTCACGAAGAACAGGAAGGAAGGAGTGGCACTATATGTAAAAATATAAAATTAAAGCAATAGAATTGTACTGCTTATGAGCTAAAGAGGTGGCACCGTGGGTTAATCTGGAAAGTGGGAATGGAATATCTGTATTGCTGTAAATGTAGACCTCCATCACAAACAGAAAAAAATACAGATTTAATGGAGTTTATTCACAAATTGCTATCAAAGGGAGGTGCTATTGTGAGGGGATTCCAGTCTGCTGAATGTTGATTGTGACATCCCAACTGCAGTGCTGAAAAGATAAGAAATACAACTGCAGTGCTGAAAAGATAAGAAATAAAAGCTAGCATTCATAATCTCTATGGGATTGCGAAAGAGGAAGAGCTAAAAGAAGCTGAGAGAGTAGTCAGGAAATGCAAAGATGCAAGTGGAAAAAAATATCAATACAATAAATGGCAGCACAAGACCTTTTTTTCAGATATATTAGTGACAGGAGAAAGTGCAAAGTAGCATTGTGAGATTCAGAGGTGAAGGGAGGAATATGCAGAGGCTGACTAGCATTATCAGAGGTAGGTTTTGTCAGATGAATCAGATCAATTTCTTTGATTGGGTGACCAGATTATTGCATCAGGGGAGAGCGCTAGATGTAGTGTACTTGGATTGACACAGTTCAGCATAGGTGACATAAATAAGTTGAGTATCCTTAGTATGGGCCCTAAAGTAACTGACTGGTTAGAAACTGGTTAAGTGGGAGGCAACAAATGGTAATAAAAGAGTTCACTCCAAGAAGAGGAACGTTACTAGTGGTATCCACGGGGATCGGTCCTTAGACCAATTCTTTTCAACATTTTTGTGAGTAATATTGCAGAAGGATTGTCGGGAAAGGTTTGTCTTTGTGTCCTTGATACCACAATCTGCAACAAGGTATGGAAATCATGAAGAGGGATCTAGTGAAGCTCATGGAATGACCTAGAGTCTGGCAGCTAAGATTTAATGCTAAAATATCGTTATACATTTAGGCTGCAAATCCCACAGAAGAGGTACAGTATAGGGGTGAAATTCTCTAAGCATGAAAAAAAGAGTGAGATTTGTGGGTGATCAGATCTGATGAAATTAAGGTGGCCATACAGGTGATAAGGCAACTGCAAAAGTTGGAAAGTTGCTTAGGTACATAATGGAGATGAATGGTCAGCAGAAAAAAGGAGGTGATATTGTCCCTGTATGGATTCCTGGTGAGACCTTATTTAGAATACAATATACAGTTCTGTAAGCCACATCTTTGAAAGGATAAAACCAGAGGGTTGCTACTAAAATGATCAGTGGTCTTCATTCTAAAGCTTAAGGGATAGATTTAAAAATCTAAACATGTATACCCTGGTGGAAATGTGGTACAGAGGAGATATGATAGAGATATTTAGATACCTCCAATGTTAAAAATATTGGGTGGGGTTATGGCAATCTGGCCACAGTCCTGCACTTCACTTTTATTTTATCAAACACTGTGCCACCTAACCAGCTATATTCTTTTGAATATAACCATTTAAAGTCTCCAATTATCTTTAGCCAGATAATGTTAAATCTAACTGGAGATATTCAAAAGATGCCCAGTTAACTTTAAAGATATCTTGCTAGAGTTAGCCAGATAACTTTACTCAGATTCATCAGGACATTTATACCGCTGAATATCCAGGATAACTTATCTGGCTATCTTTAGCAGCATAAGTTAGCTGTTCAAGGCTTGTATGAATAATTGAATATTGGTTTCTGTGTGGCTCCCACTATAAAGTTTAGATAATGCTAGCATAGATCTCTGTGAGCCCATTTATGAATGCACTTGTTGACTTACCAGACTATTGAAATTTGGTTCTAAAGTTATACTTATTGATTATATATTAATACAACCCATACCAAATAAAGATTGTCACAAAGCTCAAACAGTAACATTTGTTCTACTTGAATATCAAAAGAATAGATTAAATTAAGGCTGAGTTGTGTGCCCTCTTTCCTCATACATTTAAGGAAGGATATTCATGCTTTCATACTATCCTGATTGTCTCTAATATAGAAAATAATAAGTTCCTTAGAAAAAACACCTTCAGAGCTAACTGTAACCAACTCTCAAAATGTGGTTTACCCTGTAATTTCCAGTGCAAAGTCATATTTTCGCTAGCATCCACAAGTAGATGTGCCATCATCCTTGGGGAGAAAAATACATAGAATAGGCAACTCTAAAAGAATTAGGGTCATAAAGTGCAAAAATATGCCATAAACCAGTGCCAAATTCTGTAAAATCTACAAAATCTAGTTTGTGGTTGATTTACCATTACCACATCATTTTTTTAAGATTGTACCAGCGGGATACTGGGAGGATCCAAGATAGCCGACTGAGCAAGACGCGCCTGAGACGCTTTCATCGGGCAGAGGTGGATTGTTCGATATGCCTCACTCTGGCAGGAAACGTCGGGCCAGGGAGCATGAGGCTTTGCCTAGTATACCAAGTCCCGGGCCCGATGGATGCCCATGTGCTTTGGGGAGCCTCAACTCTGGGAGTTGGCTCACTGGAGGATAATCGGGAGGAAGTGGAACCCAAAGCCCTCCCTGAACTGCTGACATCGCTCGCTATCCCCTGTGCAATGGATTGCCGCAGGAAACCCTGCTGAGAATAGAGCTACCTCAACGCTACAAGGAATGGCATACAGAGGACAGTCATTTGTGCTCTCTAGTTAGGAGAGGCTCTGGGACTAGACCCGGCACTTCTTGAAATCTCCAGGGACTCCGGGTACCATATTAGCCATGCTGCTTTCAGGCAGTTCTAGGGAGATTCTTGTGCAAACACTGGAATATTGACACCCGAGTTGGTAAGACCTGCCTCATAGACTTTGGAATCAATTTGGGAGGCTAAACAAACCCTGAATAGTAATATTTTAAAACAAATAAACCCTTTAGTTACTTCTTGGGTTTGCTAGATCACCGTTTGGAAATGGTTGAAAGTGGAGTCTCCATGAATAAAAATTCTTGTTTGAATCTTAAAACGCAAATTGGGAATGTTTCTGCAGTACAGCAATCAGGTATTAACCAACAGATTTGAACAGTTGGAAAATCAAATACATGGGAGGAATCTCTGTATCATTAATTTTTCTAAAGATCCCACTATTCCTCCTAAAGACATGTGGAAGAAATATCTTTTAGTAGTACTTAAAATTCCTGAACAAACTTTGCCTTTGGTATCCAGGGTATATTATATTCCACAGTTTAAAAGGGTTATCTGAGATGAAAAGGGATTTAATGTTCTTTCTGCAGTTGATTCATCTCAGATGGCTCTTACTGACATTCTGGAGACTACCCAAAAAGATTTGATCTCTCCGGTGATGCTTTTTGTCACTTTCTTATTGGAGTCTGACCGACACTCGGCATTGAAGATTTTTTTCAACATCTTTTGGATATCTTCCTGGATTTCAAAGTTTGTATTTATAAGGAAGGTGGACCCTTGAGCCGAGACAAGGTTGTTGCCACCACCAAGGAGAGGCCCTTGGTAGTCCTCGCCATCGGGAGGCAGTTCTGAGGGAGAGAGCCCAACAGGACCTTCACCTATACTAGGCCACGTTCCCCTCGGGTTGAGCCCTTGGGTGCTGGGGCCAGCAGGACTTAGGTGTGGGTCTCTCAGACAGCAGGCGGAAGACAGGTCGGACATGCCAAGGATTGAGACAGGCAGCAGGCTACAAGAGTTAGAGGCCAGGCCGAGGTCAGGGTAGGCAGCGGATGAGCAGGAACGATAAGCCAGGGTGAAGATCAGGGCAGGCAGTGGACAAGCAGGAATGGTGGACCAGGCTGAAGATCAGGGCAGGCAGTGGACAAGAAGGAACAATGGACCAGGCTGAAGATCAGGGCAGGCAGCAGACAAGCAGGAATGGTGGACCAGGCTGAAGATCAGGGCAGGCAGCGGACAAGCAGGAATGGTGAGACGAGCAGGGTCAGAGCCAGTAGATCAATCTGAGGGAGAAGGAACGATGAGGAACTGGAACAGGACTAGGGCAGGAGCAGGAGCAGGATCTGGAGCAGGAGTCAAAAGAATCACAAGAAAGCAGGGTCAGGATGCAGACAACACGCACTCACCAGGAGCTAGACCTGTTGCCGAGGCAAGGAGGAAGTGGCAAGGCAGAGTATTTATACCTGCCTTACCAAATGTTATTATCCCAGGCCACGGGGAACATTCCCGCTGTTGTCCCTTTAAATTGAGTCCATGCGTTCGTGCCTAGGGATTCCAGGGATGCAGTGGCGTTGGTGGTATCAGGGCACCGCAAGCAGGCCGCAATGTCGATGAACAGCGTCGGGACGCAGCAGCAGCGGAGAGACGCTGGAGTGGGCTTCCTGCCCGCGCAGGTGAGGAGACCGGCCCGACTCCCCAAGGGCCAGGGCACCTAACAGTATTTACCCGTATCTGGCTAAACAAACACAAAAGGAAGCAGTTCTTACTGTTAAGGCCTAGGTTATAGGAAATTGGAGCATTCTTTCCGTTGAAATTTCCCTGCAAATGTATTATTAAATATCAGAATGTTTCTTATATCTTCTTTTTAACTTCTCAACTTACATTATTTTTATCTCATAAAGCTCCATTAACTACTATTTCAACTTCCTCTCCTATTGCCTTAGATTGAGCGCAATAGTTTAGCATTGGTTCAGTTGAAATTAACTATGATCCCTGATATGCCATCCATGTTCTTATTAAAGATGTTTCCTGAGGGAGTGATATGGATCTTCCCATCATGGACTTGGAAATAAGAGACATTTTTATAAAATTTTCT
Organism: Rhinatrema bivittatum; assembly: GCF_901001135.1. Classification (NCBI taxonomy): domain Eukaryota; kingdom Metazoa; phylum Chordata; class Amphibia; order Gymnophiona; family Rhinatrematidae; genus Rhinatrema; species Rhinatrema bivittatum. The sequence continues at coordinate 176,823 of NW_021820796.1, read as the reverse complement.
GTGATTATAGTTGGGGTTTTTTTTTAATTTCTAGGGGATTGTGATTTTCCTGTGTTTAAATTCTTTTTAATGGCGTATGTAATTTCTTTTGTCACTTTGTATTCAAGTGTATTTCTTGAAATGTTTATGGTAAAATTGCATAAATAAAAAATTGATTGTACCAGTGGAAAACAGAGACATTTGTAGATCTCCTCAGAACTGGATCAGAAATCTGCTTGGTTTGCTTCAGATTCAGGTGAATTCATCAGGAATGTGCAAAGAATTCCAAGGGAAAATTAAGCCAGGTAGATTTTCGGCCCATCATTATATAATATAGAATCTTCTTATATGCAATGTTGACTTCACATGCCTTAATATTGAGAAAAATCCTACTGTTAATTCATAACTTTGATTATTACTACCCTTAATTGCTTTATTATTTATCCATTAACAATTCTCAGTATCTCCTCTTAGCGTGGTCATACCCCACCTACCTCCTCTATTGATATTTATTGCATTACTATGTAGACTGGTATGTGTAGAATAATATCATTTTATACTTTTAATTCATCAGTTTATTTAGATTTAGCTTATGTAGGTTATTTGCATTAATATTTGTAACCCTTTTTCCATGGAATGAACTGACTCCAAAGGGCACACAAAAGTATTTGTTTCTCTGGGGCTGTCTCCACTAACTTCCTCTCCCCTCCTGCTTATCCCCAAAGTGTGGATCCTGTTCTGTTGGGGATGAAGGCAGACCTTAGTGGTCCAGGCAGTGGCGTGGCTTTCCCTTTAGGTGTGTATATCTCCCTGTCACTCTCTTAAGTTTATGTGAAGCTGTACTACAGGGATAGACAGATTGGGTGTCCAACTAAGCTTGACTGATTCTTTCAAAAGCTAAAGCAATGTCCAATCATCAATAAAATGTGAAGATACAGCTGGATTCCTTACTTGGAGCTCTTCACTGAACTTGATTACAGCTTCCTTTTCTGTGTATGTGTTCTTACTCTCAGATTCATTCTGGTTAGACCCACCATGCCTATACTGAGTGCACAAGCCGCCCCAAAAACCAAGGATTTTCTATAAACAGGGGAATCCCCTTAGACCTGGCAAAATCCTACCTTGGTTCAGAAAGTTAACTTTGCTTCACACAAGCCTGTGTCCCTTAGGATAGAGTTCCAGATGGGGATCTCCCAATCTTGCTCCTTCCTCCTGTACTCTGGATGGATGTGACTTATCTGAAGGAAAAGTCTGTGAGGAAACCAGCTATCACAGCCCACCTTCCCACGTGAGGTGGGGGTGGATCAAAAACCTCACCACCAAAAAAGGAGAAAAAAACACTGTCCAAAACAATCTCCTCTGAAGTGAGACTGTCACTGCAGCTCTTTCTTTTACTTGGGAAGGGGCTAGCTGGTATTCAGTTCCCTGGCCTCTGGATCTGGGGAATGGCCATAACCACAAAAAGGGTACAAAGTTTCACACCAGTTCAAAAATCCTCAAGCAGTAAAAATCTTAACCAAGTCTCTCTTCAAAAAAAAAAAAAGGGAGGCAGATCCTAACAGGCAGGAAGAGTGGCTTGTCAGAAATCCCCTCAACAAAAAGTCAAGTGAGGGGAATAGGCCTCACTCAGATGGGACAACCAAAACTCCTCAAACTCCAAACCAAAAGGCCACACACTCTGAATATTGATCACAGCATCACAAATAGTATCAGAGGGAAGTGCTACAGAGAATGGTCTGTCCCTCGAGTTATAAATCCAGGGCAGGGACCAGGGAGTCCCCACATATTTAGATTTCCATTCAATTTCACCACTTATTATTTACATTTAATTACTTACACTTAATTTATTATTATTATTTATCTATTCTGACACTTCACTTTCATCATCTGCTCAGTGTCAAAAAATGCAGTGTTTGATAGCTGGACAGATTTATGGTCTTATACTGCACCCATTGCTTAGTATAGGGTTTTAGGTAAAATTCTATTGGTTGAAGAGGGACTTCTGTGACAACTCATGCTAACTACGGAATCATCAAAGATGGAAGCTAAAGAAAGCTGGAAAACTATTGAATGTACTGACACCAGTGAAAGAGCAATTAACAATGTCTGACCTGCAGGTCCCAAGGACTCAAAAACACAGTTTTCTTGTTATTCACTGACCAGTAACTACAACTAGAGACACAGATAATTGGTAAAGACACAACAAAGATGCACAAATACAAGGCCACGTGGAAAAGTTTCTGATAAGCAGCCTAACATGCCAGCACCCCCATCCATCATCTATATGTCAACTGTAACTAGGGAGGAATTTCAGAAAAATACAGCATATGCCCCTCATCTATCATTGATAGGTTTATGAAGTGCAAATAATATAATTATGGCCCAGATCAAAAAACTATGGCGATTACAGAGACATCATCACATATCTTGATTTCCTGGTTTAAGACTCTACATCTGCCAGCTTCATCTTTGTCTTCAGGATTCTGGTGGCCCACCTGGACAGGAGGTAGTATTTTCTATTCATTATCTGGAGGAATAATCGGCAAACCTGTATGTTTACACATAACTTTTGGAAGATCCCTTATGAATGTGCCTAATGAAATAGCTATAAAAGAAATGTTTTATAATCTGATTAGCTTGTAATTTGTAATCTAAAGCTGAGGGAGGAGGAATAGCCTAGTGGACTATGAACCAGGAGACGAGGGTTTGAGTCCTGCTGTTGCTCCTTGTGACCTTGGGCAAGTCACTTTACCCTCCATTGCCTCAGGTACAAAAACTTAGATTGTAAGACCTCTGGGGATAAAGAAATACCTACAGTGCCTGAATATAAACCGGTGTGATATCTCAAATGAGATCAAATGTTGGTATATTAAATAAATAATAAAACCCTGGAAGTGAATTTTTGAAATGTTACTCGTAAAACAATTAGCATATGCATGCATAAGTAGCCTCTGCTTATTCTGTATTTTATAAAAGTCCAAAAAGCATGCATGTTTTCACTTTCACATGCACATATATACATATCAAAAAGGGATAGTCTAGAAGTGTTCTTGGGCAGGCCCAACATAAGTTGCCATTTTAAAAGACACATGCACCTACATTTTCCATCTTACTCACATCCTTTAAATCTGCTAATTAACTGGTATAAGTGATATTAAACTTGTTTATTCTGTAGTACTAACTGGGTGGGAGGATGGATAAACTGGGGGAGAGTTAAGGCTGAAGAACCAGGAGGTTCTTGATGACTTGGAGAAGGACTGGCTAACTGGTGGATTAATTGGTTAAACTGGTAATTTCACTCATGTGCGTATGTTTAAAAATATGCCGATTTACACATGTAAATTCCGATTAACGCAAGTAAGTCCTACTTTATTTTTGCAGGTAAAATATCATGCAGATATATTTTTAAAATAGGTGCGTAAAGTATGTGCGTTTAAAGAGAATTTTTAAAACCTGCACGCGGGCGTCCATGTGCGCGCAGTTCCCAGCGCATGCACGCGGGTTGTGCGTGCAGTTCCCAGCACATGTACACGGCCGCGCCGATTTTATAACATGTGCGCGCCAAAGCACGCATTTTATAAAATCTGCTACCCATGCGCACACGTGCGCCCGATTTTACATTAGTGCGTGCATGTGCATGTGAATGCCGACTCGCACATGGTAAGGGGGGGAACTTCCTAAACCCCCTAGCTTACCTGCCTCCCTTTTCCCTTGTCTGCCCTCCCCCTAAAACCCCGCTAACTAAACTATTTTTTTTTTGTTTTCTTACTTACCTGCTCTCAGGAGCAGCAGCAGTAACTTGCACGGACTGGTTGGATCCCGGTGCACACTTCAGCGCCTAATGGCGCTGTCCCGGTCCGCCCACTCCCTACTCAGACCCTGCCTCAACCACGCCCCGGCCCGCCCCTTTTTCTCCAAGTCGTTTTTCGGCATGTACCGGGAGAACCGCACGTGGCTGCAGGCGCTTGAAAATGTGCGCAGCAAGCGCAGCCCAGCCATGCACGTATCTCCTGATATAGGCATGTGAGTAGACCTTTTAAAATGAGGCCGTTAATGCACTGAAATATATTGCATGTATTCATGTGTGGGGGTAATATGCATGTATGTGATATAAAATACTATGGTAACGCTTTCTGTGGCCACATACATGCAGGTATGACACCGCACACAGTGGGGTAGATTTTAAGAGGTATACACAGGCGGCCTCTGTGCCGGGAGCCTCTGACCCCGCCCCCGGACCATCCCTCCCCCACCCCTCCCCACCCCTTTTTGCAAGCCCCGGGACTTACATGTAAATCGGGCTTTACGCACATCAGTTGGGCCTTTTGAAAATAGGCCCGGTGCCAATAGGACCGGTTACGCACGTAACCTTTTGAAAATCTGGGCCCAGTTGTTTGCTAGTTATCCTCCATGTTATTGGAAATGTCCTGTTCTGAGAATTATTTTTATTGGCAAAATTCCTATCATATATCTAATTCCCCTCTCATCTAATACAAACATCGTTGTGGGAAGTGTTTCCCAAGATGCACTGGCCAAAAATTGTCAGATTTTTGCTGGTGACTGTCAGGACAATTGGAAAAAAATTCTCAAAGTATGAGATGAATTGAATTTTCTCTGGATTTTTTCCTGAATCTTGCAGCAGGTCTGTAATCTGGGAAATCTGATTCACATTTTTTCAGAAATCTGAAATTTTCAAATCTGCCTTTCATATTTCTTTTAAAAGATGATGAACTTTGTAGACTTTCCTAGTCATGGAATTGTTCAATGAGCCTTTCTGAAGAAGCTGAAACCCCCCCCCCCCCCCACCATGGAATGCCTAACTAATCGTAAAGATTTATATACTCTGTGTGCTATAAATTCCCATAAAAGCATGCTTATAGCAGTTGAGTAATAAAATGCTCTGTGTTTCTTATTTTAAGATTTGTGTATCTGGATCTGCAATGTGAAAAGTAATTCACAATTTGTAGGCAAATGTTGCTTATGGTGACCACTAGGGTATCCTTTAGTCTCAATTGGGGGGGTGGGTGGGTGGATTAACTTTGAAAATACTCCAAAAAGAGAGTAGAAGTAATTCTCTTTCAAATATAGCCTTGTTGTGCTCTTCAAATAGTGGGACAGCTTTATTATTTTGATTGCCAAAAAACAGAGGAAATCACTTCTAAATTTGGAAATGTGGAATTATTTTTTTTTAATGGTGGCAGGGGGCTTCCAAATATTCTAATGGAACTGTACCTCCCGTAAACCATTCAAGAATTGTTCCTTCTGTGTATGGAACCTAAGATTTCTGGAACAGTACCTGGAAGCTGATCCATGACATGGGAAACTAAAACTGATCCTGAGAGGTTTGCTGGAAAATACTGTACACTATAAACTAATTTTGCTGAGGACGAAATATAGATGGTATCTGAGACCTGCTAAATTTCTTTGGCTGTGCTGCACGAGTGTGGCTGCCATTTAGTGAACTCTGCTTTGAAATTGCAGTCAGAACCTATGGACGTACAGTAGCCTCATTTCATAGCTGGGCAATCGTTGCTGTTTTTTAAGCGCAAAGTCAACTAGAAATGGAAAGCTTAGCCAGATCATCGCACCATGATAATCTGAAAAGTCTGTGGAACAGCACTGATGGCTGGGGAAGGGTGGCAGCAAAAGGTAATCTTAAGCCCGTGGAGATATCTTTGCGGATTTATCACACTCCAGTGCTTTCGACAGCACTTGACCTGCCAAGCTGTGTGGTTCTCTCCATGACACACATTATTACATCAAATTACCAGTCACATATTGACTCACTTTAGATTTCACAGACAGCTGAAAGGAGGACTAGCAGAGCTGTGAGTAAAGCGGGTCTGGGCCACGGTAGTTCTTGATAATGGCAAGAGTATGAAATTACAGTACTTTCCTGGAAACTTCAAATAGGTAGCACATAACGTTGCAAATGATATCAGTTACTGTTATGAAAGGAGTAATACACTCCTCCACCCATCAGCTTGCTGTTCTCATTGCAATCTGCCTTTGGTTAGTCTTCCTGCTGGTCTTTTTCCTGTCTTTAAAAGAAATACTAGATTTCTTCTATTTTTACTCTCTTTTACTTCTTGCCTGTGTAATAGCTCAGTTTTGTTTATGGAAGAAATAGTTTCAGAGACATTTTTTTATTTAAAAATATACAGAAAATGTTTCTTAAAAATAGGTCTTAGATGCTCAATAGTTAACTTGTTACTAAAAGGCACTGGACCAACCACAAAAAGGGTCTGATTCATGAAGTGTTTTCCTCCATAGGCACAGAATGGGTGCAAATCATTAGTGAATGGAGGCCTTCAATGGTGCTTATTGTATTTTTGGGAAATGGTTCTTGATGACATACAGACCAATTCAATAAGCTCTGCGGGAGAGCCGGCGCTCCGAGGCGAACGCCCGCTCTCCCGACACGGGCCCAGGCACCTCTCCGGGGTGCGCGATTCAGTATTTAAATTAGGGCCAGCGCTAATAAGGAGGCGCTAGGGATACTAGAGCGTCCCTAGTGCCTCCTTTTTGGCAGACGCGGCGGCTGTCAGCAGGTCTGACAACCGACGCTTAACTTTACCAGCGTTGGTTGTCAGACCCGCTGACAGCCACGGGTTAGGAAAATGGAAGCCGGAAAAATTGAGCGTCTGTTTTCCAACCCGCGGGCTGAGGGCAGATTTTTTTTTTTTTTAAAGAAGTTTTTTTTTGGGGGGGGGGCCCTCCGACTTAATATCACTATGATATTAAGTCGGAGGTTACAGAAAAGCAGTTTTTTCTGCTTTTCTGTCACTTGACGGTGGCGTCTGAAATTAATGCCTGCTTGGGCAGGCGTTAATTCTGAGAGCAAAATGTGCGGCTTGACCGCACATTTAACTTTCTGTATTTTGGGTAGGGATGTACATTCGCTTTTCATGAATTAGACAATGTCAACGATATTGTCTAATTGTCATGGTTCGGTAGCGCCGATATACGAAGCGATTTTTGCCAAAATTTCGGCAAAAATTCGTATTTTGTGTTAGAGCTTACAAGTATTCCAGGCGCGATACTGGCGGTGATAAGGAGTCTTACCTTCGCCGTCAGGAAGTCGTCGCAGAGTCCGCCCCAAGGCCGCCCCGACACCTCTCCTTCCAGTGTAGACTCTGTCCGAAAAGTCCTCTGCCCGAAAAGTCTCATTGGAAAATGACCCCCTTAGTCGCTGTAAGTTTTATTAGGGTGCACTAACCAACTGGTTAGTGCCCCCTAATAACTGGTTAGTGCACACTAATGGGCCTTAATGTGCATTAACATCTAGCTAGTGTGCACTATCTTGTTCAGTGTACTGTGCACTAATGCTGAGATAGTGCACACTGACTGGTTGTTAGTGCGCAGTAAGGCCCATTAGTGTGCACTAACGCACTTTGTCAAAAATTGCCAGAAAAAAAAATAAATGAACCATGGGAAAATGAAATTTTCTGCGGAGCGCCCGATCCGAAGGCCTGAACAGATATCTTTAAACGAGGCACATCTCTAATTTCGGGTGAGTAACTAATAGCTCATCAACATGCATTTGCATGTGCTGAGCGCTAATAGTTTGGGGGGGGTGGCTGCGCGTTTTCCACGCGCTATTACCCCTTACTGTATAAGCAATAATAGCGCGTCAAAAGCGCGCAGCCAAAGGGGGGGCTAAACGGTGCGTTCGGCTGAGCGCACCATTCTGTATCAGTCTGATACACTGCAGCAACATAATCTGTTAAAATCACCTTGGACAAGTGGAACTAACTTTCAGATTTTCAAAATGCATTTATTTTTACTATAAGCCTTATTTCTCAATAACTACCACATCCTGAATTGCCTATAATAGCAAATAAAGACCTAGATTCATCAGAATGCTATAAATATAGCAAAAATAACACCCATGATAACAAAAAGGGGGCAGGTTACGCTGGATCACATAGGTTCAACATTAGTGTGTTTGAAATATTAATATTGAATTGGTATTATTTTTTAATCATCTGGAGCTTCCAAGTATTCCAGGCTTGAGATTAGCAGCAAGCATATCCATGCATAGTTCTGAATATAATAATAGTCAGAAGCTTCATACTCATAGGCTGTCTGCAGGAGGTCAGCTGCAACAAATCTTTGTGTTTAGAAGGAAAATAGTCCCTGGAGAATTTTCTGACAGACTGTGAACTCAATTAAAAATTTAAAATAATTTTTCACACTTCTAAAAGTTTGTTTTTGATCCATTTGTCATGGTACTCAGCTTTATAAAAGATTTCGATAATCATTTTGAATTTGTAGACATTCAGTTCACTTAGTAAACTATGGGGAGGCCAATTTTCAGCACTACATAGCTAGATAAGTAACAACTTATCTAGTTAAGTGGCTGAATATCCAGCTGCAATCAGTGGTTGCCACTTAGCTGGATAATTACTTATCCAGCTAAGTAGTTAAATGGATAAGTGGTGAATGGGATGTGGGCGGATCGGGGATAAGCTGGTTATCTTTGCCAGATAAGTGCCTATAATTGGACTTATACAGTTAAGTTAACCAGATAAGTTAGACCTGCTCAATTGTAGGTCTAAAGTTAACCAGATAAGACTTATCCAGCTAACTTGCAACTTTCTCAGGGATATTCAGCAGTATAATAATCATGCTGCTGATCATCCCTTGTAAGTTAGCTGAGTAAGTCTTATCTGGCTAGCTTACTTACCCAGCTATGTTTGAATATTGAGCTCTAATAGTATATTTTATGGTAGTCTTGACCATTTAACAAGGGTAGCAGGGCCTCCATATTAAATATGATCAGGACACCTGGATTCATGAAAGAATTGGCTGGGGGATTCAGAGACTTAGTACAAACAGGTGTTTTTCCCTAAGTTGCCTGTTCATGTGTGTCCCAGGCCACAATTATGACTGCAAATCATTACCATATGGTAGACTCTGAAATTGGTTAGTAAATTCAGTTTAGTTTCCAGTGTAGAGGTTTCCACATTGCAACGACTATCATTACAAGTGGACGCCTTGCTTGACAATCTCAACATATGAGCAAATAAATTGAATGGATATGAATTATTTTTTCTTTCCTAGAGATGCACCCTCCAGAATTAACCCAGAATGAGAAAGAGTACAGAGAAGTCACTACTGTTTTATGTTTACAGATTTGACTGTGTTATTATTCAGTTTTTTCATTGTTGTTGCAGTTGTTTCATATATTTTAATATGCATGTATAGCTGTAAATTCACTTAGAATGGTATTTCCTGTCATTGGCGGTATATAAAAAGGTCTGGCATCGTTCACAAATGCCAATATTCACAAAAGAAAAAGAACTTCAGTACTGACAAAAGTATCATTGTATCCAGTCACATTCCAGAGATATTTGGATCTCTAATGATCTCACACAAGTTAGATGTCCTTAATTGATTTTAAATTGCCATTGTCATTTCTGAGACCAAATTAGTCCAGCTTTGAAGGATCTTCATTGACTCCCTGTATTGGATTGGGCCCAATTTAAAATTCTCTGTTTGACTTTTAAGGCACTAGGTGATTTAGGATTATCCTATTTGAAAAACTAGCATAACTTTTTCCCTTCCTGTTCTCTTAGGATCAGTGAAGGAAGTCTTTTAAATCACTCCATCTTTAAAGGAATTGAGGTTAGTAAAATCCTGTCAATGTGCCTTTTTGTCCTGTATTGTTCTAAGTTTGTGGAACTAAGTTCCTAGATAGGCTCAGCTGGAGAAGATTTTTATTAATATTATACATCAGATAGCATCATGTTTTCTTAGAAACCTAGAAAGGTAGAGAGTTTCCTTTAGCAGGTTTTAGAGATTATTGTAGTTGATCTGCTCCAGCAATCTATTTATTATACTGTGCTAATATGTTTTTATTATGTGGCTTTAGTCTTTTCTATGGATATTTGTTTTCTATACTTATTTCTTATTCAGTGTAATTCTTTTTATTATGATAGAAACATGATATATGGTTTTTGATTTTAATTTTTGTTAACACTTTGAGTTCCATGTTCAGCTGCTTTCCAGCTAGAAAATAGTTAGCCAGATAAACCTATCCAGCTAATTTTGCAAGGAAATTCAGAAGAGCAGATATGCTGCTGCATATCCCCAGCTATCTTAAAGTTAGCCAGATAAGATATCTGTTTAACTTTAGTATAGCTCTTTGGTTGCCCTAAAGTTTTCTGGTTATGAGGTACATTTTTAAAGGGTCACGCGGGCGTCCATGTGTGCTCAGTTCCCGGCATGTGCACACGGAGCCAACAATTTTAGAACACGTACGTGTCGATGCATGCATGTTATAAAATTGGCTACCTGTGCTGCGTGCCTGATTTCATATTGAGATGTGCATGTGCGCGTGGGTTCCAAGTTGCACGTGCAAGGGGGGGTACTTTATAAAAAACACATGATGACGTGATCGGGCCTTTACCCAGTTCCCTCCCAGTCTACTATCCCCTTAACTAACCTTCCTCCCTTTTCCCCTGTCCTCCCCAATCTGTAAACCCGACCTACCTACTCTATTATTTTTTCTCCTGAGAATTAGTAAGTGCCATGCCCTGGCCGGCTGCCGGAGCTTGCTTCCCCAGGACAGGACCTAATGGTGCAGTCCCGGCCAGCCCCTGGCCCACCTCTGCCCCACCCAGACCCCACCCCCAGTCTACCCCTTTTAAAGAACCCAGCAATTCCGTGGGTATTGGCGGAAATGTGCTTGGCCCAGCCACACTCGTATCTGCCGGTATTGGTGTGCGCCGAGGAATCAAAATTCCTCTGCACGTTAGCCAGATAATTCTGAAAATCAATGTTTATCCAGCTAAATTGCTATAAATATAGCGGAAATAATGCCTATGATAAAAAAAATGGGCATGGTTAGGCAAATTTTAGATTTACCACATAGATAAATGTCACAGTGCACGGTACTGGGGAGAGACAGAGAGAAAGAGCCAGTTTCTGTTTAGAGACAAAATGACATGCTATATATATATATATACCACTGTAAGAGGGGACACTTTCAACTCGGGGTGGGTTTACAAACACAGTCAGAGGAAATAATTGCAAATTTAATATGACTGATGAATTTCTATCATTTGAATCAATGAAAGATACCAAGAAGAGGAGTTCATATGTACAATGCAGGTCTCTACTGCAGACTCTACTATATTGTATAAAAATCAGCTCCTCTTGCTAGGTACCTTTCATTGATTCAAATGATAGAAATTCATCAGTCATATCAAATTTGCAATTAATTTCTCTGACTGTGTATGTAAAGCCACACCCCCAAACCCTCCCCGAGTTGAGTGTCCCATCTTACTGTGGTATACATAAAGCATGTCATTTTGACTCTATACAGAGGTGCTCTCTCTTTCTGCGATAAAAGCATTTTCGCAGGTAGAACACACAGAAAAAGGTGTAAATGTAAAATTTGCATATTAATGTGTGTTGCGATATTATGCACAGGTTAGGGCCCTAATGCATTTTGAAGAATGACCTGGTTAGTTGGATAGCTGACTCCACCCTAGAACAACCCCATCCCACCCCCAAGAGAGCTGGGTTACTTTAAATCCAAAGAAACAATTATTTGACTAACTCAGGACTGGTCAGCATGTAGAATTTTCACATTCCACCATTTGTCTGGATGTCCAAAATTAGCTGGACAAATGGCACTGAATAGTAGTCTTTGTATTTTGCTTTTATTTATTTATTGTACAGTGTCTTGAGCATCTGATGGAAAGGAGCTATAAATTCTGTGAGATTCCAAAGGCCAGCCTGCAGGTCCCAAGAGGACTTCATGATGGAGTGAGATTTTACTTCCCACCATTAGGAGTCAGTACATTTCTCAGGTTGGTTTGTTCACTCTGACTGTCTATATGGTCTTTACTTCCTCTCAGGGGGCCATCTTGTTTCCTGATTTATTGTGTATTATACTGTGTTTATTCTGTGGACCTTGTCTGCTTTCTTTGCAGAGCTTGATCCATACTACTCCAGCATGTACCTTGTGCTTTCAGTTTTGAGTATGGTGATCCTGCTCCTCCTTAGATCTAGACTCCATGTTGGTCTTGCTTAATGCCTAGTTCTAGCTCTGGTAATGGTCCTGATCTGTCTTTCCAATTTGGAGCTTCCCTTTGAGTGTTCATTCAGCTGAATTATCCTAGTGGCTCTATTTGGCTGTCTTGGGCACCTCAGTTCCCCAATACCGGCCCTATATAGCCAAAGGCCTGGCAGCCACCAGCACCAGTAAGGGAAAAGTAGTTGTTACATGAAGAAGACCATGCTTTTTTTTACTCTGATACCATATATGTTTGGTTCTGTTGTTTTCCTTGCCTTGTCTGTGGACTCAAGTCCACTTGCCATCCTGCCCCTTTCAATGAGAATCATCACAAAATAGAAACAAACAAATAAAAGTGAGGGGCGCAGACCTAGAGGAGCTCTCTTTATCAATTTTTATTGTTATCTTATCTGAAGCACTCAGAGAAGATTGTCAGAGCAAGAAATAGTGCTGTGGGAGCAATGGAAGATAAGAATGCTGAAAGTTGTTCTTTGGATCCTAGTGAACTAAAAAGAAATCACTAAAATCCAAATTATGTTTGTACAATACATGCCCTCTAAGTTCTAGATGATTTAACCAGTCATAAATTAAGACACTGTAGCTTCATAGCACAGGGCTTTGCATGGTGAACTATCTATATATCTAATGCTACATGCTCACCCCATCTCTTAACTCCGCATTCAAACTTACTCCTTGTCAGTGAATTGGATGAGGAGGAGTAAGTCATGTGTGACAGGGACACCAGTCAGACCTGGGTGAGCCTTTGTTTATAGCTAGAGAGAGAATAGGGTAGAGTAGAAGGAGGTTCCATTCACATGCAGCTCCTCCCTATCAGGGGTATGGAATGGTCATCCCCCTGAAAGTCTATTTAGGATCTCTCCACAGTGAGCTCAGGAAGCAGCCCCTTTAAGTTATCATAGAGTGCAGAGGTGTAGAGAGGTTTAACTTTTGTTATTGTTATTCCAGGCCCAGTTAGTAAAAGCAGGCTGGCCCAGCCTGTGGGTCCTGACCAGGGTCTGGAGAGGTTTCTTTTTCCACTCCACAGCCTGGCTGGTTAAGATTCTCCCTCTGGATCTAATTTCAGGGATTATGAGATTTTTATTAAGGAGCTTCACTGGACACCTGAGCCTGTCTTGCCCACAAGAATTGGGGAACCATGTGGGTGGGCCACCCAAGAATAGGGAACATACACACCTGAAGTGGTGGTGACCTGCTGTGAGGAGGGGACTCCATGGTTTATATTCTGTTCCCTTGGGGGGAAGAACATTTTGAGTGAGAAGATCCAGGAGGAAGTTTGGCTGCCCCTGCCAGAAGCAAGAGAACTGCTTGCTTTAAAGAGGATCCTTTCCACCAAGAATCCAGAGAGAGAGAGAGAGAGGAAGAGAGAGAGAGAGAGAGTACTAAAGAGACTGTAAAATCCAGAAGATCCTCTTAACAGTGAGTAAAGGGATACTACACCACTTGTGGATACTGATCCAATGCTTCACCACCCTGGGGAGAGGAAGGAAAGGATTTTTTCTCTGTGCTATAGACTTTTTACCAGTTTTGTCAGTTTGGAAGGTGGTTTGCCCAGTTTAAAAGACCGTGCCCATCTGGGAGCTCCACTCAACTTAATCCAAGAGAATGGAAGTTTCCCTGTTCCTGACACCAGTGAGTCCTAAACGGATAGAGGAAAGAGACTGTAACAGTTAACAGTAAAGATTTTTTTATTTTGGACACTAACAAAGTGACTCTGGAGTATTTCCTTTTGCACTCACTGCACCCACATCCAGGACAAACATCCTCCCTAGGGGAATCAAAGTAAATGTGTAAAGCAACCACCACCGCTGTCACATCAGGCCTTGGAAGTTTACCTTCCCTCCCACTTACAAAGGATCCAGCACACGTGCAGGACAGGCACACCGGGGTTGGGGGTTACACACGGTTGACTGGTGGCTAGATCATTTGCTTCACTCTGTGCTTCCTGTTGGTCCAGCTTGGATCCTTGTCTTGATTGCGACCCAACAGTTTGTACCATTCAAACAAATTGTATGTTGTGGTGGAAAATGCCAGCCATTTGTGCGTGATGGGGCAGTCCTGTGCAAAAAAAGCAGACTCAGAGCTCACTAGCCTGCAGCAACAAGGGAGCAAGAAACATCTGAGCCTAGCCCTTCATCCCATGCGTTTCTGTCTGTATCCAGTTCTCCAGCCACAGCGGGTTTGATGGAGACAGAAAAGGTTTGGTGGGGTTTGTGAGTAAGTGTCACGTGCTATTTTATTGTAGCCCTGCATGTATTGATAAGACACCACCAGGTTAGATCTGAGTGGTTATCAGTTTGTGTACTAAGAAGCCCTCATCTAAGCCACTGCCTTTCTACAGTTAAGCAGTCCAGTGCTTGATTACCTAAAAACAATGCTTTACTTTTAAAACTGAAGTAGCCAATGCCACTTTAAGAGAGCAGTCACTTGTAAAAAATTTGCGAAAACTTTATGTAAACACTCACAGATTCCCATATAAAAAAAAAGAAAATAAATAGAAAGGTTCCTGGAAAACATCTATGAGAAAGTAGAATGTTTGTGCCATTTAAATGTTGTATTTTCTACTTTTAAAATGACTATTAGATATTTTCTTTGATTCCCTCATTAGCAGAAAAGTTCAAATGTATACTTCCCTTAAAGAAAGGGATTATTGAATTAGTTTTCAATGTCAGAAATATCCTTGTGTAACCCCACTCCAGTGTGCGTGTCCTGCAGGGGTTGGGCCATAAACTCATTTATAAGTTCTTTGGGGCAGGAACCCTGACTAGTTCTTTTCTGTTGCCCCTTCCCCAGGGTGTGGAGCCTTTGGCTTGGGGGGCAAGGGTTCTTTTTGGGTCTCAGTGCAGCGGTGGATCATTTCCTCTTGGTTATCTCTGGTAGAGGGGTCACATCTTCCTATGTGCTGCTTGCCCAAATAAAGATGCTAGATGATGTACTGGGGTAATGTCCAAGCTTAAATTTACTGTTAGAAATTGTTGCAGACGGCACCATAAATATGGTTCCAGCACCACAGTCTTTTCTCTTCTCAATTACAACTTTGCCTCTGTCTGTGCAAGAATCTTTCACAGGGCAAGGGATCCTACCACCCCCTTGGGTTAGGTGAGCTGGAGGTCCCGATTGGCAGGGTAACCTTTAAGTTGGGCAGGAAAACTCCTTCTACGGGTGGCCAAAAAACCTGTCTTTGCACAGAGAATAATCTCTTTCCTCTCCCCAGTGCTGAAGACTCCAGATTGGTGCCCTCTAATCTTTTTACAGTTCTTATACTCAATGATAGCAGGTTCTTCCTTGGATTTATCTCGGTCTCTGACTCGCCTCTGGATCCGTTATGGGAAGGATCTCTGGAAACGCTTTCTCTTACCTTGCTCCACTGCAGATAGAAAGGGGCAGCCAAAAATCTTCCTCCTGGATGTCTTAATTAATGTTCTTTTCCCTTAACTGAATATATCACCAAAGTAATTGCTCCAGTTTTTGAAAAACGGCACAAGCCGTCCATTGCCCCTACCATATGACAGGGGCTGCCCAATGGCACCAGTAACCCCTGTCACATGGTAAGGGCAAAGGGCCATTGGTGCCATTTTGATTACTGGCAGCCTCCGGCCTGGGAGCGGGAGATCACTCCCCAGTCTCCCCCGCTGGACCACTACATGCTATGAGTGAGTCTTGGGGGATCAAGAGGGGAGCAGGGGCCTCTGCTGATGGGAGGGATTTATATTTATATTTATATAAATGGGAAAGTTTTGGGTTTTTTTTAATTAAACTGCATTTTAATCACCTCCTAAAAAAAAATGCTAGGACACACCACATGAAATTTTGTGAGTTTTCCTATCATTTTTTTTTTTATTCCCGAAATGCAACAGAATATGAAATATTAGAGATGTGAATCGGTTTTTGACGATTTAAAATATCATCCGATATATTTTAAATCATCAAAAATTGTTAGAGGCGATATTTAATAGGAATTCCCCCGATTTATCGTCAAAAATCGTAAATCAGGGGAAGGGGGAGGGGGAGGGGAAGGGGGAGGGCGGGAAAACCGGCACACTAAAACAACCCTAAAACCCACCCCGACCCTTTAAAATAAATCCCCCACCCTCCCGAACCCCCCCCCCAAAATGCCTTAAATTACCTGGGGTCCAGTGGGGGGGGGGTCCCGGTGTGATCTTTTACTCTCGGGCCTCCAGTGCGTTGTAGAAATGGCGCCGGCACTACCTTTGCCCTGTCATATGACAGGGCAAAAGTAGCGCCAACGCCATTTTATTTTTTGTCCCCCTACGTCAGGAGCATAGGAGATCGCTCCCGGACCCCCGCTGAACCCCCAGGGACTTTTGGCCAGCTTGGGGGGGCCTCCTGACCCCCACAAGACTTTCCAAAAGTCCAGCGGGGGTCCGGGAACGACCTCCTGCACTCGAATGGCGCCGGCCATACGGCGTATGGCCGGCGCCATTTTGTACGGCCAAATGTATGGCCAAACGTATGGCCGGCGCCATTTTGTACGGCCAAACGATTCGCATGCAGGAGGTCGTTCCCGGACCCCCGCTGGACTTTTGGCAAGTCTTGTGGGTGTCAGGAGGCCCCCCCAAGCTGGCCAAAAGTCCCTGGGGGTCCAGTGGGGTTCCGGGAGCGATCTCCTATGCTCCTGACGTCGGGGGACAAAAAACAACGCACCGGAGGCCCGAGAGTAAAAGATCACACCGGGATTCCCTCTGGACCCCAGGTAATTTAAGGCATTTTGCGGGGGGGGGGGGGGGGGGGGTTCGGGAGGGTGGGGGATTTATTTTAAAGGGTCGGGGTGGATTTTAGGGATGTTTTAGTGTGCCGGTTTTCCCGCCCTCCCCTGATTTACGATTTACACGATATTTAAAAAAACAAAACCGCGACGATCCGATTCCCTCCCCCCCCAGCCGAAATCGATCGTTAAGACGATCGATCACAGGATTCACATCTCTATGAAATATTGCCTTTATTTCCTATTTTGTTGCAAATGACTGCACATCCCTACTGTCTATAGCAAAGATAAAATTTAAAGCTATAGCAAGTTGAAAAGATTGAGGGCAGAGGCACTTTCCCTCTACCCCTATGATCAAAAGCAAAAACATGTTATTTTTTTAATTCTTTTTGATATACCGATACTCAAGACACGTCTTATTGTACCAGTTTACAGCGAAACAAAGGGATAAAGGGATATAGGCGAAAGTTACAAAAAACATTATAATTATTAGTAAGAAAACAGCTTACTCTGGTAAGCTCAACTTAGGATTGCCACCTTTCCCAGGTCAACCTGAACAGGCCTAATTTTGCCCCATTGCATGCATGGAGATGTAGTTCTTGGACTAGATTAGCCTTTTCTGAGAAAATGGAGCCAGCAGGCAACCCTTTTTGTTGGCATTTACAATAAATATTCATGGTAGATCAGCTGGGGTACTTGGCTATTTTTTAAGATAACGAGGTCAACTGTCAGGAGAAGCCCTGAATGTCAGGCTTCTGATACTGAAGGCAAATGTGAGGGGGAGAAAATGGCTGAAGGATGTTGACTTAATTTTCTTGATGAGTCTTCTCTCTTCTGCTTTTGTGTGCTATTATCTTGACAGCAGTGCATGGTTCGGAGAAATGTATCCTTGAAAGATACTAATGAAACAGGAGAGTTAGGGCATCTCAACAGAGAGGTTCCATTAAAAGCAAACATAGTCCATGTGCCTATATGTAAAAAATCACCAAAGGTAATGATTTCCGAATAATCCCTAACAAGTGAAAAGCAGGTTGTTAATACAAACAAAAAACACACTTTGAAATGTCTGTATTCCAATGCCAGAAGTCTAAGAAGTAAGATGGGAGAGTTAGAGTGTATAGCAGCAAATGATGAGATTGACATAATTGGCATCACAGAGACTTGGTGGAAGGAGGATAACCAATGGGACAGTACTATATCAGGGTACAAATTATATCACAATGATAGGGAGGATCAACTTGGTGGGGGTGTGGCACTTTATGTCCGGGAGGGTATAGAGTCCAACAGGATAAAGATCATACAAGAGACTAAATGCTCAGTAGAATGTATATGGGTAGAAATTCCATGTGTGTTGGGTAAGAGTATAGTGATAGGAGTATACTACCATCCATCTGGACAAAATGGTCAGACAGATGATGAAATGCTGAGAGAAATCAGGGAAGCTAACCAATTTGACAATGGAATAATAATGGGAGATTTCAATTACCCCAAAAGTGACTGGGTAAATGTAACATCAGGACTTGCTAGAGACATAAAGTTCCTGGATGTAATAAACGACTGCTTCATGGAGCAATTGGTTCAGGGACCAACAAGAGAGGGAGTTATTTTAGATTAAATTCTTAGTGGAATGCAGGATTTGGTGAGAGAGGTAACATGGTGGGGCCACTCGGCAACAGTGATCATAACATGATCAAATTTAAACTAATAACTGGAAGAGGGACAATAAGTAAATCTGCAGCTCTAACACTAAACTTTCAAAAGGGAAACTGATAAAATGAGGAAAATAGTTAGAAAAAAACTGAAAGGTGCAGATTCAAAGGTAAAATGTGTTCAACAGGCATGGACATTGTTTAAAAATACAATCCTAGAGGAGCAGTCCATATGTATTCCACACATTAAGAAAAGTGGAAGGAAGGCAAAACGATTACCATCATAGTTAAAAGGTGAGGTGAAATAGGCTATTTTAGGCAAAAAAAAACATCCTTCAAAAATTGGAAGAAGGATCCATCTGAAGAAAATAGGATAAAACATAAGCATTGTCAAGTTAAGTGTAAAACATTGATAAGACAGGCGAAGAGAGAATTTGAAATGAAGTTGGCCACAGAGGCAAAAACTCTTAATAAAAACGTTTTAAAATATATCCAAAGCAAAAAACCTTTGAGGGAGTTGGTTGGACCATTAGATGACCGAGGGGTTAAAGGGGCTCTTAGGGAATATAAGGCCATTACAGAAAGACTAAATGAATTCTTTGCTTCTGTGTTTACTAATGAGGATGTTGGGGAGATACCAGTTCCGGAGATGGTTTTCAGGGGTGATGAGTCAGACCAACTGAACATAATCACTGTGAACCTGGAAGATGTAGTAGGTCAGATTGACAAACTAAAGAGTAGCAAATCACCTGGACTGGATGGTATGCATCCTAGGGTACTGAAGGAACTCAAAAATGAAAATTCTGATCTATTAGTTAAAATTTGTATCCAATCGCTAAAATCATCCATTGTACCTGAAGACTGGAGGGTGGTCAATGTAACCCCAATATTTAAAAAAGGCTCCAGGGGCGATCCGGGTAACTATAGACCGGTGAGCCTGACTTCAGTGCCGGGAAAAGTAGTGGAAACTATTCTCAAGATCAAAATCATAGAGAAAGACATGGTTTAATGGAACTCAGTCAACATGGATTTACCCAAGGGAAGTCTTGCCTAACAAATCTGCTTCATTTTTTTTGATAAAGGTGAATCAGTAGATGTTAGGGATAGGGATGTGAATCGTTTTAGGACGATTAAAATTATCGTCCGATAATTTTAATATCGTCTTAAACCGTTATGGAACACAATACAATAGAGATTCTAACGATTTATCGTTATAAATCGTTAGAATCGTGAACCGGCACACTAAAACCCCCTAAAACCCACCCCCGACCCTTTAAATTAAATCCCCCACCCTCCCGAACCCCCCCCCCAAATGAGTTAAATAACCTGCGGGTCCAGCGGCGGTCCGGAACGGCAGCGGTCCGGAACGGGCTCCTGCTCCTGAATCTTGTTGTCTTCAGCCGGCGCCATTTTCCAAAATGGCGCCGAAAAATGGCGGCGGCCATAGACGAACACGATTGGACGGCAGGAGGTCCTTCCGGACCCCCGCTGGACTTTTGGCAAGTCTCGTGGGGGTCAGGAGGCCCCCCACAAGCTGGCCAAAAGTTCCTGGAGGTCCAGCGGGGGTCAGGGAGCGATTTCCCGCCGCGAATCGTTTTCGTACGGAAAATGGCGCCGGCAGGAGATCGACTGCAGGAGGTCGTTCAGCGAGGGTTCCGGCACCTCGCTGAACAACCTCCTGCAGTCGATCTCCTGCCGGCGCCATTTTCCGTACGAAAACGATTCGCGGCGGGAAATCGCTCCCTGACCCCCGCTGGACCTCCAGGAACTTTTGGCCAGCTTGTGGGGGGCCTCCTGACCCCCACGAGACTTGCCAAAAGTCCAGCGGGGGTCCGGAAGGACCTCCTGCCGTCCAATCGTGTTCGTCTATGGCCGCCGCCATTTTTCGGCGCCATTTTGGAAAATGGCGCCGGCTGAAGACAACAAGATTCAGGAGCAGGAGCCCGTTCCGGACCGCTGCCGTTCCGGACCGCCGCTGGACCCGCAGGTTATTTAACTCATTTGGGGGGGGTTCGGGAGGGTGGGGGATTTAATTTAAAGGGTCGGGGGTGGGTTTTAGGGGGTTTTAATGTGCCGGTTTTGCGATTTTTAGATTTTTAGATTTTTCACGATTTTTCACGATATTTTACCCCCCCAAACGGCAACAATACGATTCCCTCCCCCTCCCAGCCGAAATCGATCGTTAAGACGATCGAGGACACGATTCACATCCCTAGTTAGGGATGTGAATCGTTTATGAACAATTAAAATTATCGTCAGATAATTTTAAAATTGTGCAGAATCGTTAGAGTGCACGATACAATACAAATGCCCCCGATTTATCATCAGGGGCATTTGTATTGTATCGTTAAATAGGGCGCGGGAAAACCGGCACACCAAAAAAACCCTAAAACCCACCCCGAACCTTTAAAACAAATCCCCCACCCTCCCGAACCCCCCCAAAATGTTTTAAATTACCTGGGGTCCAGTGGGGGGGTCCCGACGCGATCTCCAGCTCTCTGGCCACGGCTGTGTTGAGAAATGACCCGGTGGCCCTTTGCCCTTATCATGTGACAGGGCAAAGGTAGCGCCGGCGCCATTTTGGTTCCTGGCTTCCGACGTCAAGCGTGCAGGAGATCGCCCCCGGACCCCCGCTGGACCCCCAGGGACTTTTGACCAGGGCCGCGCCACCGGGAAACCTCCCATGGATGCCCTGTCTCTAGGCACGCACGGGCGCGCCACTTGGGCGCTTTTCTAGGCCATTTCCCACCAGTGGTGACTCCGCCAAATTCCTGACATCAGACGCCGCGGCCTTGATAAGCCGGCCGCGGACCCTCAGTCTTTGCCTTGCAACGGGCTTACCTACCAGATCCCTGTTGCTTCGTGCCCCGGAGTGAGCAGCCTTTGGAACTCGCTCCGTTCCTGCTTGCCTGCTACAGTACCTGCTTGGTTCCTGCTTGCCTGCTACAGTCTTGCTACAGTTCCTGCCTGGTTCCAGTACCCGAGTCCTGCTACAGTTTCTGTCAACTGTTCTAATCTGGTTCCAGTTCCCAGTTCCACTCATCAGCCTGCCTGCTCCAGTCTCAAGATCACCAACCCGCCTAAGTCCCAGTGGCCGGGCTCCTACAGGCTCCTCCCGGGGGAGCTTCAGCTTCCCAGGGTGAAACCTCGCCTAAGTCCCAGCGGCTGGGCTCCTACGGGCTCCTCCCGGGGGAGTACCAGCTTCCAGGGTGAAGAGCTCCTCTACGTCTTGCCTGAACATCTGCTTCCTGGCCTGTGGTGCCTCAGAGACTTTGAATACCTTTCCCAGTCTCCTGCAGGTCGGCCCAAGGGTCCACTAAACTGAGACTCCCTAACAGTATTGCTTTCATATAGGCAGAGAGTATCGAAGCTGTATTTTCAAATGATCTGGAGAGTGGGATGTAAAACTGTATGTCATCAGCACACAAGAAGAAAGTTATCCTAGATTCGTCAGTAATTTACAAGAGGGAGCATGTATATATTGAATAGTGTTGATGAGAGGGCTGGGCCTGGAGGGACACCTGCATCATACTGGAAAGTGTTAGATATATGGTTGCCCAGTTTGACTTGGAATGTTCTGTTAGATAGAAATGAAGTTTATTTATTTATTTATTTTTGGTTTTTATATACCAATCTTCTTGCATTAGATACAAATCAAACCAGTTTACAAAGAACGTAAACTTGCCAATAGGCTATACATAGAACCATGAACAATAACCTAGAAGAACTTGGAAAAAGAATTTGAATTATATAACAAAAAGTCACAAAAAGTGATTGATTCCATTAAATTGGGCTTAGGTTTAAATTAGGTAGAAGTAAATGCGATGAAGTGTAGAGTGATAGGAAAAAGAGAAGAAAAAGGTAGAGTAAGACCAAAGGGTAACTGTAGCTCTCTTCAAGAGAAATGAGTTAGAGAAAATGAAAAGTGAAATATAAAAGCAGAAATAAAACAATCAAATTTGAGGTGAGGAATTAGCAGAGGTATGCTGCGAAAAGAGGAGAAAATGTGTTAACTAAGATGCTGTTTCAGGAAAGGCTAGGTTGAATAACCAGGTTTTTAGTTTTTTCTTGAATGAGATTGGACAGGGTTCCTGTCTGAGGTCTGGTGGGAGAATGTTCCATTGAATGGGACCTGCGGAAGAAAAGGCCCTGTTCCTAGGAGAAGTTTTAACTTGAGGAACATAGAGAGTACCTTGGTAAGAGAACCATCTGAGAACCCTGCTGTTGATCCTAATGTTTCTCATCTGATGGAATATTAGGTTATGGTCCACAGTGTCAAAGATGGCTGTTAAGTCAATTAGCACAAGACAATAATATTCATCTGCATCAAGCCCTCGTAAAACTGAGGAGTATTGTTTCAGTTGAGTGATGTTTCCTGAATTGATTGATTTGGGGAGAGAATATTCTGATCTTCCAGATTATTTACAAGCTGGGATAATACTGCTTTCTCAAGAACTTTTGCGAGAAGTGACAAATTGGAAATTGGATGATAGTTGTCCCAATCGTCAGTTCTACCAGTCATGTTTTTTTTAGGATCGGCTTTATCACAGCTTGTTTTAACCCATTTGAAACAGTTCCTTCTGAGAGAGACTGGTTAAACAAAGTTGTGATTGTCTGAGTGATAACCCCATGTACTTGTTTCAAGAAACTTGCTGGAACTGTGTCACGTGGATGAATGGAAGATTTAATTTTAGTAATGATTTGACTAATTACCAGTTTCAATTCTCTTTCGAATGTGTGCCACTTAGCCATGCCATTTGAATCTTCAGGTGCTTTTGCTGAAGAACAGATAGGGAATTGAGTTTTCAACTTATTGATTTTGTCTAAGAGTGTGGTGGCATATTCATTGCAAGCGACCTTTGTGAAGTTATAGTTTCTTGAGATGGTAGATGTCGGATCTTTAATAAATGTTTAACAACCTCAAAGAACATTTTATAATTAAATATTACCCTGTGAATCTGTTTAGTGTAGTAATCTTTTTTCGCTTTATTGGTTAGTGTATGGTATTTTGTAAGGAAAGATTTATACTTTCCTAGGGATTCAACAGATGGGCATTTCTGCCATTGTTTCTCTAATTTTCTAAGGTTCTGTTTAGTGCTTCTTAATTCATCATTGGACCAGGGCTTCTTATGTTTGGAGTTATTCCTTTCTTTGTTAATAGTTTTTTTGTCTGGATAAGACTAAGGTTTTTAGCTATGTCATTGACAATCTTATCCCAGGAATAAATGCTGATGTGGAACTGGTTTGATTTAATTCATGGAGCTTATTTTCTATTGCTTCAGCAAGTACTTCCATCTCAATCTTTTTCCCAAATGTAAAAATAAGCTTATTATTTATACTATTATGGATTTGGTTGGAGAAGGCTATTTCTGCCTTTATTAATTGGTGATTAGACCAGGGCAATATCGTGTACAAGATATTGATTAGGCAATTACTGGTATTAGCAAATATTAGGTCTAGAGTATGCCCCACTTTATGAGTGGCTTTCGAGACAAATTGTAAGCATCCCAGGGCTTCCATTGATTCTAAAAACATTTCAAAGGCTAAGGTTCTTGATGTTTTGTCTACATGGAGGTTAAAGTCTTCTCCAATTAAGGCAAATTCTGGTGATGGAAACACCTTAGCGAGAATAATTCAATCAGTGGTGAGCAATATCTTTGTAGTTTGCCTGGGGGTTAGTAGACCAGACCTAAGTTTATTTGAGGAGATTTTAGAATTACAACCTCATAGGGTGGGTTAATCTCTACCTTGTAAGATACTAGCTTGTGTTCTTTTTTACTAATTATTAATAATCTTCCACCTTTTCTTTTGAGTCTAGGAAAATGAAATATATCATAGTTAGCATTCAAAATTTGGTTTAAGAGCACATTATCTTTGCCATTCAGCCATGTTTCAGATATGCAAAAAAAATAGAGGGATTTAAATCCTCTAGCAGATAATTAGAAGGATTTTTTTTTAGAGAGATTGAACATTCAATAGGATCAGAATAAATATAAAACAGGAGAGAGTGAGGGAGAGTACCATATATACTTATCGTTGGGAAGACCAAGTTTGTGATCCTTCATTGCTTCTTTCTTGGGGAACTCCTGAGGTCTCCATCCAGGACTCATCCTAGAATAGTCTCAATAGAGCAAAATTGATCCATGATTGTAGTAGTTATGTCCAGGGTGCAATGTTAGAGAGCACTTTGGGTCCGCACAAAGGAGCGCACAAAGGGACAAGCCCCTTTGTTGTGGTCCTTCGTGTGCGCCAAGGCTGCAAGCCACACATGCAAGCACCTTCAGCATTGATGTTGCGGTTTTCTGCTCACTGGTGGTGGGTGGGCTGTGCACAGTCCTGCTGACGAGTCGCACGCGACTCTCTCTCCTTTCTTTCTCTTACCGGGGGAGGGGAGTATCTTGAGCGTGCTCTTCACACTGCCCCCAGTGGCAGTGAATGTGCCTGGTCAGCAGACAGGCAGGCCGCATGTTCTTCTCGTCACCACCACGGTGTTCTGTTCGCTGGTGGTGGGCGGTTGGTGGGTGGGCAGTGGCGGTCCTGCTGATGCGGTGCCTGCAACGCTCTCTCCTTTTTTTCTCTTACCGGAGGAGGGGAGTATCTTGAGCTTGCTCTCCACACTACCCCCAGTGCCAGTGAATGTGCCCGGTCAGTGGGCATGCAGGCCGCGTGTTTTTCTCGTCACCGCTGCCGCGGTGTTCTGCTTCTGCTATGGATGGCATGTAAATCATAAAATAAATTTAGTCATGTCAGCAGAGTTTTAAGGATTGGGGCTAATGGAGGAAGAAAAGCTATTAAACCTTGGTGGTTTGGAAGTCCTATCACTTGCCTGAGCAAACTGGGAATGATCTGGCAAAACTGGTAATTGTTTCGGCACGTGTGTCTACTAAAATCCACCCACTTACATGGAAGAAGTGGTATTTGCATGCACATATACGTGCCCACTTAAAACTGCACATACACATGTGCCCGTTCAGCCTATTTTATACCATAAGCACATATATGCACATATATTATATAATGGATGCGTCCCTAGACGTGAGCCGACAAACACGCTTACATGTGCGCCCACGTGCCTGTTTCAAAGTTACCATCCTTGTGATTAAGACTCCATTATGAGAACATATTACTCCTCCACTGCTGCAGGGACTGAACTGGTTACCTGTTTTACAGCATATAAAATTTAAAGTTCTCATTATGGTACATAAATCATTACAGGATGATCTGCCCTATATTTATCCAGGCTTCTTGAAACATATCTTCTGTCTTAAAGATTGCATTCAGCTGGTCATAATTTTCTTGTGGTGTCCATGATGAAAGTAGCTCAATTACAAGAGACACATCTTCATGCCTTATCTATTATAGGGCAACTTTTATGGAATAGTTTATCTGATAAATTATGATCCATGAAGGATCCTAAATTGTTTCGGAAAATGCTTAAGGCTTTTGGTTTTCAGGAAGCCTTTTCTGCTCTTCCTATTTGTATTTAGATAAGCAGTTTTATAATGGCCATATGGGAACCTATCATTTTGTTTATCTATGATGTTTATTGTTGTTTTGCCAGATCTCTTGTGTGAATGTTTGTTGTCTGTGGCTTTTATACTATTGTTCTATGTAATCTGCTTAACATGACTTTGTAACTGTAATTGGATTATAGAGCTTTTAAATAAATAAATATGAGTGTTTAGTAATGTATACATATATATCTTTTACAAAATATCAACTACCATGTATACTTTAGAATCCCAACCTAGAACATCTCTAGACCACTTCCTTTTTTCCCCAGTAAAATGTACATGTGAAACCAAAACTGTGAGGATAACTTTGAAAACTACATGTGTGCGGCCATTTACGCATGTATTTGGTGTTGCGCTGGAGGTGGACCCTTGGCCTGGTGCAGGATTGGTACAGCCCTCTGGTTGGAACCAGAGAGCACCTGCTACCAGGAGGCAGAGCACACAAGGAGACAGAGGCTAACTGGAGCTTCACCAATAACAGTCCAGGGTTTCCGCAGGTTGAGCCCTTGGGTACCTGGACTGCCTGGACTTAGGTGGGCCTCTGGTGGTCTCCCGGAAAGGTAGCAGAGGTGTGTGCCCACCATGAGCAAGGGTGCACGGCTGATGCAGAGTGGATGGGCTGGACCCAAACTGGAAGCTCTGGAGACCTGAGGGAGGCAACAGTTCAGGAAGGTTCTCTGGGCGAGACAGGCAGCGCCTGTGGGTCTAGCCAAGTGGAAGCAACAGTTGATTTCCAAGCAGGTTGGTCTAATGGTCACAGTAGGCCAGAAGAGAGTGTCTGAGTGAAGCGCAAGGGTCAGAGAGAGTATCAGTCCAGGAGAAGTCAGCCAAAGGAGGGGTCAATACTAGAATCAGTCCGGGCGTAGTCAAGGCAAGCAAGGGTCTGTTCCATGTGGCAGTCAAGAGAATGGTCAGGCAGGCAGTGGTCGGTATCAAAGGTCAGTCCAAAGAGGAACTACCAGAGAAGGATACAGGAACACACGGAGCCACTGGGAATGGAAGACATAGGAACACGGAGACGCTGGATCAGGAGAAGCCGGAACAGGAGACACTGGAACACAAAAGCAAACTAGCACACCAACGGTGTTGACCCAATTGCCAAGGCAGGGATCAGGGGTTTGAGCCCTGCCTTATATACAGAGCTCTTGTGATGTCATCTAAATGTGCCTCCCTCGGTTTTCCCGCGCTTGCCCTTTTAAAAGACTGGACGTTGGCCGCGCACATGCCTAGGGGCAGGACCTAGGTGGCCGAAGACACGTCGGGAGCACTACTGCGAGGCCTGCAGGGACGAGGACGCTGAGGAAGACCGTGGTGAGCGACGGAGACGTCGGGGATTGGCGGCAGCAGCCAGGCCAGCACTTGTGGAGGGCAGCACGAGGTGAGCAGGCCCGGTCGTGGTACCTATGCAGCCGAGTCGCATAAACATATGGGCTCACACGAGGTTGCTACTGTATTTTATGACCTGCGTGTAAAGGAAATTCACAGGTTATAAAATACGAGTATATTTGTGCATACAAATGCTCATATATGTAAAAACCACGAGCCGCGCAAAAGCCTATGTACCAGCATGTAGCTGGATAAGCCTGAAAAGTGCTATTTAGACAGACAAGTCGCGTTTTTCAGACTTATCTAGCATGTAGGCCTGCTGCTACTTAGCTGCATAAATCAGAACTTAGCTGGATAGGTACTGTTACTTATCCAAATAAGTTAAAATTTGTCTGTTTGAGTACTGGGAAAGGTGATACTTATCCGAATAAGTGCCAGGTTCATTAAGGGGCAGATTTTCAAAAGGCCCGGCGACGCGCATAAAGCCCCGGGATGCATGTAAGTCCTGGGGCTTGCAAACAGGGGCGGGGAGGGGCAGGAAAGTCCAGGGGCGGGATGGGGTGGGGTCAGAGGCTCCCGGCACAGCGGCCATTTGCTGCTGTGCCAGGGATCGAGCATCGGCAGTAGGCCGGCGCGTGCAACTTACTTCAGCCCCAGGGCTGAAACAAGTTTTAAAACAGAAGAAAAAAGAAGAAAAAGGTAGGGGGGAAAGAGTGGGGGAGGTAGGAGAAGGGAAGGGAAGGTGGGGTGGGGGTAAGGAAGTTCCCTCCGAGGCTGCTTCTCACCCACTTACACGCGCCGACTCCCAATTTTATACATGCACATGCCTGCACGCGCATGTTATAAAATCGGGCATACATGTGTCACCCGCGCCCAGGTTTGAAAAATCACCCCTAAGACTTTTCTCCCATTTTGTGTCTATGAGAAAAACCCTTAGGGCCAGATTTTAAGAGGTACGTGCAGGCGTAGATTTGTGTGCACACCACTTATAACATTCCCCCCACTTACACAATAGATTTGTGCGCACATGTGTGCATGCCTATATAAAATTGAGTATACATGTATGCGCGTACAGCCGATTTTATAACATATGTGCATATGACATATGTACGCATATGTTATAAAATGGCCATGTCCATTGGTACAAGCCGGCATATGCGCACAGGTCTTAAAATTCACCTCTTGTTGTATATCTGGGTTCTTTTGTTGCTTCTTGTTTATTTGATTACATTTTATTTTGTAATTTTTAGTTTGTTCTAAACCATCTTGACCAATGTTGGAAAGGCCATTGATAAATTTGTGTGTCCTTTTGTGAGCCCTGCTTGTTCTGGAAACCTGATACCTTCTCTAGTTACACGTGAGGCAGCTGGATTGATTTAAGTGCTTTATTAGATATTTAATTTATTTTTTGTCATTTATTATTATTGTAATTATGTTTTGAATTATGAATTGTTTATTTATTGATTTATGAGTTCTATTCTATATTGTGATTATATTTTATATGTTTTTTATGTATTTAATAATGAATTGTTTTATGTATTGATTTAACCATTGTATTTTGACCTGCTAGTCATCTTTGGCTGGCATGGAAGGATATAAGCATGAAATAGAAATAAAGATCTAAAGCCTAGCTTGTTTACAAGACTAGAAGACTGACAAATAAAAGTTAAAATGCTGTATTAACATATAAATGGAAACAATGAAGAACATAATCAAATAGGAGTGGATTTTCAATAGAGTTCCATGCATAAAACTAGCATATATGTGCATAAGTAGCATGTACACGCTTACATGAGATGTTAGAAACATAGGGAGTATGCAGGTACAGGTGAATTTTCAAATGTTTTGCATGTAAAAATGAGCACTTATGCACATAAAATAGCACATATGTGAACACATGCTATTTTCAAAACTGCAACTTACACACTTAAATCAGGGTACACAAATAACTTTGCACATGTAAGAAAGGAGTATGCCAGACCATTCTGGAGCAAGGCCAACATTTATACAAACAATTGCTATTTTAAAACCTGCCAAAGTGATATGCATACATCTTATACTTGTATATATGTATTCCTACTCAATATCTGGTCTAAGTGATCATAAACTATTAAAGTGAAAAAATGACTGGGTAGAGGTTCTGTGTGCAATGGAAGGACTTCAGACTGAAGAGCCAGGAAGGTCTTCACGAGCTGCAGATGGACAGGAAAACTGGTAGACTAATTGGTAAAACTGATCATTTCATTGCTACATGAACATTATAAAATACCCTGACTTATGTGCTTAAAAGCAGACTTATGAGGGGTATCAGCGTCAAATTAACCTGATTAAAATCTGCACATGTATCCTTTTAAAATTGGAAGTACAATGTGCATGAGGCCAGGCTATTTTATAATGTGTGCACAAGTTATAAAATGGCCATGTACCTGGGCTCACACTGACGCAGTTGCATTCCCTGCCGCAGCAGGCCCGCGTTTGGCTCCACTCACCCCCGACGCCTGGGTCCCAGACCTGACCCTTCCTCCTTGGCAGTGGTAGGAAATTGCCTACACGCTCGCGCTCCTGCTGCGCTCCCAGGTGCCTCCGGCAGCTCTGCGGCCTCCTCCGGTCCCAGTCAGGTCTCCCCATGTGTGTCGAGGGGAGACACTGCCATCTTCTAGTTCTGGCCTGCCTGCCTTAGGCGTGCACACATGCACTTTCGCTGACTTTAAAGGGGCTGTGGCGGGAAAGCCTCTCACGGTCCCGGGTGATGACGTCTCTCAGTCTTACTATATAAGGCGGGCTCCGCCATTCAGTCTTCGCCTTGGCAACAGGTCTCCACGCTTCCTGTCGTGTGCTTAGTTGCTGCTCGTCCGTGTTCCTGTTCCAGTATCTGTTCCTGTTCCAGCGTTGCTGTTCCAGTTCCATTGTTCATGTTCCAGTTCCAGCTTCCTGTTCCCGCTACCCTTTGGATGGATTCTTTGGCTTGACCCTTGCTTGTACTTGACTACTCTCTAGATGGATTCCTTGGCTTTGAGCTCAGCTCGAACCTGACCTTGTCTTCAGCCACCTGCCCTGATATCAGCTTGAACCTGACCTCATCTCCAGCCGATTGCATTGCCTTAGGACTTGGCTTTCTTGTAGCCTCCTGCCTACTCACATTTTTTTAACTTTTTTCATTTCAGTTAGTTTCATTTTATAAATTTTTCAATTTTAAATCTGTCTTTTTTAAATCAAATTAGTGTGCACTCATTTGAAATAATGCATACTAACATGAAAGATTGCATTCTAAACCAAAATAATGTACTTTATTTGAGTTACTGCATGCTATTTCAAGTTAGTGTGTACTAAACAGGAAAAATTGATTTTTTTTGTAATTTTCTTTTAGAAATGATATGAAATGATATCAATGTTGGTATTGTCTCTATCATTTCAAACAATCCCTAATCCCTCTGTGTATGAGCGACTGTCATTTATCAATAACTCTTAGAAAAGTCAGCTTATTGCGGCTCAACAAATGGAATCAGAGGGAGAAAAGCTGATGAAATAACAGCTTGGCAACTTCAGATTCATCACATCTGGATCTTTTATAAGGTTTACCTTCTTGACTGAGAGTGGAATTGGGGAATGAACAGGCAAGGAATGAGCTGTAGATTATATGGACCAGTTCAATAGAACCCTGCACTACGGGTAGTTGGCTGAGGTCATGTACTTATGTAGAAGTTAGATCATTAATGCTAAGATTAAATCCCCCCAGTGCTTGTGTGAGCATGTGAAACCATACAGCAAGTGGGTGTTTTGTTTATTGAAAAAGCAAACCTTTTCCTGTTTAAGTATGTCACTTTCTGTAGCACAACGTGTATGTAGAGGGTGGTAATGAAAGGAGAGAGAACACTTGTCTTCCCTTGTCAGCTGAATTGCAAGTTTATGGTTTCAAATGGTGTGTCCATTACTAATGTTTTGCTTAAGTCTTTTTCTCACCACCCTCGCATTTCCACAGATCCTACAATTTTACTCTTCGACCTGCAGATGTAATTATAGAGTGATGATCACAAGGTAAATAGAAGAATATCAATCTTGGTGCTGAATCAAACAAATTAATAGAAAAGCAAAGATTCAGTAGGTGATGGCAGAAAAAGACCATTTAGCCCATCCAGTCTGCTCAGCTATTCCTGTCTATCTGCCAGCCATAGAAGTATGACTATGTGCGATAGCACTCCTTATCCAGTCAGTTTTTGCTTTCCTTCTCTTTGGTTCTCTACCCTCCAGGGTAGATAAGCATACAAAATGTATTTATTTATTTATTTATTTATTTAATTCTTTTCTATACAGACGTTCATGACGCATGTCATATCACATTGGTTTACATCAAACAAGGGTATATTAACATTAACTTAATCGTTTTCATTGTATATGTAATACATTTAACCTGCAATATATATATATAGCATGGTGAAGAAACTCATCCCATAATGCTAAGTAGTATGTTTAAAAATATACATTGAATTCTAAGTAAATGATTGCAACCATAAACATTATAAAATGCCTTACTATAGTTAAGTTTTAGAGATTTTCCCAATTAGAATATAATTCAGCTGTTCTAAACTCAAAGGTTCTTACAAAAAACTACTGAATAAGATGTTGACTTTAAAAATGAGATGTACTATCCTAACTGCTGAAGGTTACTAACAGGTCTAGTACAAAGAAGGGTGCATACTAATAAAAAGGAAACTGTGACATGCACACTGTGCAAAGCAAAATCTGCCATGCTAATTGGCTCAGAGTGAAAAGGCTCATTAGCATAGGGGATTTCCACTCTACCCCCACCCCAGCAAATCCTGTTCATGACAAGCTGTCCCCCTCCCCAACATCCCAAGCACCATCCCCCTCAATTCCATCCCAACTATCAAAGCCCTTCCTTCCAATTCCCTTGGGAAGATCCCCTCCCCACCCCTCTGGAGTCATTACAATCTTCACCAGTAGGAGGGACGTGAGAGCTCTCCTGCTGACAACACTGCAGACCTCTGAATGATTTTGCCATGGTGTCTGATGGTGTTTCTTCACTGTGCCACTAGATGGCAACATTCAGAGGTCTGCAGCAGTGCTGGCAGAAGGCTCATCACTCTCCAGAATTGTAAGACAACATTATAGAGGGATGGAAGGTTGCTCAAGAGGTCAAGCTTCCTAGGGTGCTTCAGGGGAGAGGGTCTGATGGTGCTTGGGTTAGGAGTGGAGAATTCTGATGGTGCTCGGGAGGCGGGGAAGAAGGCAGCTTGTCACTGACAGAATTTGAGGGAAGTGAAAATCCCTCATGCTAACTAGCCCTTTCACTTCGATTCAGTTAGCAGAAGGGATTGTGAGCTGTATTGTGAGGGAGAAAATGTAACACCTGCCCAAGGCAGGAGTTACATTTTAGGACTCTCTCAGACACACACAAAAGAGCACATGGAGGAAAACATTACCATGCTATTTCACATATACTTACTGGGAGGATAACTTTAAAATATGTATGAGCACGTCCATATACACGGCTCATACATATTTTATAATGTGTGCACAAAGGCATGCACACTATCTGCCAGATTTAAAATCCTCTACAGGTGTAAAATCCAGCCTTTATGCGCGTGGTCGGGACTTGCGCGCGCTGAGCCTATTTTCAAAAAGGCCCGGCTATGCGCATAAAGGTCGGTACGTACAAATGTGCTGGCCTTTCAGCAAGGGGCGGGCCCAGGGGCGGGGCAGGGGAGTGGGCCGGGACAGCAGCATTGATTGCTGTCCTGGAACCTTGCGCGCTGGCCGGTTGCCAGCGTGCACAACTTACTTCAGGTTGGGCCCTGACGTAAGTTGGGAAAAAAAAGAAAAAAAACAAAAAACGTAGGACTTAGGGGTTAGGGAGGAGAGGGGAAGGGGAAGGGGAAGGGAGGCTAGGGTAGGGGGTAGGGAAGTTCCTCCCATTCTGCTCCTTAATTGGAGCAGACTGGGAGGGAACTGGAGAAGGCTGCGATGCGTCGCTGCACAAAACTATAAAAAACTACCCCCCTTGCATGCGTGGATTACAAAATCCAGTGTGCATGTGCGCGCAGCCACTATGGGCCAGATTTTCAAAGGATTACGGCCATCCAGTGCTCCTACCATGTGACAGGGGCCGGCCAATGGCACGGATACCCTGTCACATGGTAAGGGCAAAGGGGCATCGGCGCCATTTTTTTTTTTTTTAGAACAGCTGATGCCTGGGAATGGGAAATCTCTTCCCGAGGCCCCCCTGGATCTCTCCTCTCCCCAAGGCCCCCCTGGATCTCTCCCCGAGGCCCCCCGAGGCCCCCCTGGACCACCAGGTAATTTTAAAAGGTTTTGGGGGGGGTCGGGAGGGGGGGTCGATTTAAAGGGTCGGGTGTTTTGTTTTTTTTTTTGCGGTGTGGGCCTCCCTAAAAAAAAAGGGTCGGGAGGGTGGGGTGGGTTTTATTTTTTATCGGGCCATCGGCGCCATTTTAATTAGTGGCAGCCAAAATGGCGCCGATGGGCCGAGAGCGGGAGATCGCGCCGGGACCCCCCTCCCCCACTGGACCACCAGGTAACTTAACATTTTGGGGGGTTCGGGAGGGTGGGGGAGGGTAAGGAATTGTTTTTAAAGGGTCGGGGTGGGTTTAGGGGTTGTTTTGGTGTGCCGGTTTTCCCGCCCTCCCCCAAATAATTTCCGTGCCCTATTTAACGATACAATACAAATGCCCCTGACGATAAATCGGGGGCATTTGTATTGTATGTGCACTCTAACGATTTAGGACGATTTTAAAATTATCTGACGATAATTTTAATCGTTCAAAAACGATTCACATCCCTAATCTGCTTAGTTACTCTGATAAAAGCTTTTTGAAAATTGTGCTCCAAATGGCCTTAGCATGCATACTATCCTTTAGCGCATAGTCCCCTTGGTCATTAATCTTCCACAGTGCTAGCATTCAGCGCTGTATACCTTATTTAAAAATAAATGATATGCCTGCAGTACAGTGGAAAATAAGAAAGGGAAAAGAATAAAGTATTTTTTTTTTATTCATTCCCTTGCTTCCAACTCTTCTATAAGTAGAAATCACGACAGAAAATCCATGGATGTATGGGCAACATTATGATTGGTCCCCTTGAAATTTAGCTATACTTTGAGTGGTTATTGTAAATGTGGACCACGGAAGCTCCTACTGTTCAGTGACAGTTTCCTTTCTGAAATATGTGATTTCTCAAAGAAAATGCATAGTGCTGTTCTGCAGCACTACAAATGCCTCTTGGAAGAATTTTAATCAAGCAGAAAAAAAATCCAGTCCCCATAGATTGCTGTTTGAAATAATATTCCAAACTCTTGGAAACATTAATTCACTGTTGTGCATGTTCACTCTTATCTAAGTATCTGAATT
This sequence comes from Rhinatrema bivittatum, assembly GCF_901001135.1. Taxonomy (NCBI): domain Eukaryota; kingdom Metazoa; phylum Chordata; class Amphibia; order Gymnophiona; family Rhinatrematidae; genus Rhinatrema; species Rhinatrema bivittatum. Next base: position 142,201 of record NW_021820796.1, on the reverse strand, counting down.
TAATCTCCCTATCTTTCCCTGTTACTTCCTGTATTCTGGTAAGAGAGTTCCATGTTTTCTTTCATGCTTGGGAAATATTTGGCCACACCTCATTTAACTTTCTATGTCCGGACCAATCTGGTTGAGTTCCTTGCAAAATCCCCCTTAAGATTGTCTCTTTAAACATGGTTGACTTGTGTAAACAAAGTTAAGTTCCCTTTTCTGTTGGCATGAGCTGGAGTCCAGATGCAGGGCTGCAGCCCAAGAAAAGCACTCTCTGTCAAAGGACCCACATACCAAGAAGTGCTGCTGACTTCTTTTTTTTCTTCTACTCTCCTTCCTTCAAAATCTTTGGATACAACACAGCTAAATCTTCATCTTTTATATTTTTTTTTTCTTTATTAACTGGTGGTGTGGGTTTGATGTGAAGAAGTGAGTAGGCGCATGAACACAAATATGGCTCAGACATGAACTATTTCAGACGAAACCAGACACTACCAAAAGAGAGTGAGAGGGAGAGAGAGAGGCAGCCAAGGACGGCAATTATATTTCACACATCAATTAACATTTTTCTGCACCCACTTACAGAAGTCTGATTATTGCTGCTGCCTCCAGTCTGCAGACTTCATTGCTGATGGCTTATTGCAGGTGCTAGTTGTAGTGTTTCGTGAGAATCAAGCTACAGTATGGTATTTGGGATTGCTGCTTTGTAAGAAAGATTAACAAAAGCTATTCAGAGAAAATCTAACCAGCTATTTATTAGTACTACTTGTGTAACATCTGGATACCATGGCAGAGTTGGTGCTGAGCAAATTCTTCCTCTAGTGAGGTGAGAAACAGCTGGTTTTAATTCTACGAAGAGTGCATATATTCCCACAACTGTTTCAAAAAGTCTACAATGTGTGGCTGTTGAAGTTGGCTTTTGAAATGTCACCCCCTTGCAACATCTTTTAACATTTCTCTTCTTCCCTACACAGCATATACATGCATAACACTCAGTGCAATTTGGATTTCTCAGCTAATCATGCAACTCAGCTGGCTAAACTGTTCATCCATTTTGAAGAGAGAGATGATGTTGATATTTTCTTGACTTGCTCAATGAAATACTTCCAGAGCTCACAAGGGTTACCTTGGAAAAGGTGTCAGTACTCATGCTTATACTTTTTTTGGCCCAGGAGTTCCTCCTTTCTCATTTTTTCTTCCAGCTCTGTCAGAAACAGTGCTGAATTCCTGGCACCATGAGCCCTAATTCAATAGTCTGGTCAATGCTGGTTCAGGCAAGAGTTGTTGGTAGAGCGACAAATAAATGGAAAGATAAATACACAGTGCCGATGCTGGAAGCCATTCAGCATGGTCGCTAAATCCAGCCATCAGGTGTAACCCTTTTTGATGATGACCATACCCTCTCCTCCAGGGGCTGTGAACACTGCCTTTGCAGTATCCCCAGCCCTGGCCCAGGATGCAGAAGATACAATGCAAGAGATGAACTGGAGAGACCCTTCACCTGGCAGCAAACAGCAATGCCAATGGGTTAGGCCATGTTTTATATGTTTTTATAGAATTCTTCATTAACACATCAATTTTTTTGTTTTGATTTTATTTATTTTTAAAACACATTTTCACAAATTCAGAAATGTTACTCATCAGTAGTAGAAGAGATAGATAATATCTATGAAAGCACTAGACAAATCCATGCACACATACAGCATGCTATTAATTAATTTAATTACTGTATCTGAATAGAAATAAAAGAAACAAAATAAGTAAAGCTTTTTGCAAGCTTTTTGAATTTTGGAGGCTAAAGCCCTGTTGCCCTGCTTGCCCAGTCCTTAGATGTATGTGTCCCTAATGGAGAGGTTACAGGAAGTCCCAGGGCCAATTTTACATCCTGGACCTCTAAACCTCTCATGTATCAGACTTCTGACCCTGAGTGCCAGGGTTCCACAGGCGGGGAGGAAGAGGACCCAAGCCTCTGGGGTCCTAGATGGTATGGGCGGTCTTTTCCGCACAGTCTCTTAAGTGCCCCACTCACTTCCACAGATCCAAATAGTACTTACTTTCGTTGATCTCTTCATAAGAGTTCTCCAGCAGAAGGTAACGGTAGACAGGGAGCGGTATTCATAAGAAAAATGTTTACTGCACTATAAAAAAAAAAAACAATATCTACACAAGGATGGCAAAAATCACCATGGACAAAAGAGTAATGACTTCCAGTATTACTGTCTCTCTATCCATCTTCAAACTTGAATCAGTGTCCTTTCCCTGTGATGGGGAAATAAATAGTGTTTCTCAAGATGGGGTGGGAAGGTGAAGGCCAAAACAATTCCTTCCCTCAGAAAGAGGAAAAATCATAATCAATTCTCTTTGGCCCAATAAATCTCTTTCTGAGCACTGCAAGTCCACTTGACTGATAAACAGGTATGCAGTCTCAATCTTGCTCCTTTCAGAACGGGAGACTTCTCTTCCAGGCTGGCCAGGTCACAAAAATAATGGCCCAACATTCTGTAAGAGAAAACTTTCCACTTTGCTTCTCTCCAACAGGAAAAACCTTCCTAGTCCGTGAGGGAACAAAAATTGGATTTCTCCCTGTTATCCCAACTTGTACACCATGGGGTCCACTGTGATCACCAGCAAACAACTCCAATCCTCCCCAAATCAAAACTACAGCTGTACACATCTTGAGCGAGCTCAACCCAGTCTATGTAGGGGAACTCAGCCCATCACTACAGAAGGGCAGGGGAAACTCCTAGAGATGGTCTAAAAAGAGCAGACCCTCTCCTAAAAGGGACACCTGCATACGTGGTAGAGATGAGGGAACAAGAAGGGAACTGTCATATGTCTTTCTTACTGAGCACTAAATAGAAACTCACCAAAATCCATAGAGTAAATGATGGTAGATAAAAGCTAGGTGACCCATCCAGTGTGCTCATTTGTCTTCCTCTTCAATTTTTTACAGCTTCGAGTAGATAAGCATGTACATTTATGTAGCCCCTGTTCTGGTCAGCTCCTGTGCATGAGGGCACACAGGGAGGCTCAAGCACTACACAAGGCCACATAAAGCCCTTAGGGTCTTCCTCACATTGGGTCTCTTCTGTACAGCAGTCCAGTCATTCCAGCAAAAAATCACCAGGCTGATCTGCTGTTCAGAATAAAAGTCTTTACTGGTGCTGATGGCAGGAAAACAAAGTCCAAGAAGAAACACCAATTGCTACTGCACCAACAGTAACACAAAGTCCAAATCCAGTACAAGTGTAGTACCCTCCTGCCTTGCTCTGCATGCCTGTCAGCCAGAGCACTGGTGATTGACTGCTGCAGAGCTCCTCAACATGGCTGCTTTAATCTTTCATTGAATCATATTGCTGCCTGCACCATGCTTCAGGGCACCTGAAGCCAATGGGAGAAGGGAAAGATTTTGAAACAGCCGGGCCTGCTGGGAGAAAGTCAGTGGGAGTGAGGGACTGAAAGACAGCAGACTCTGGCTCAAGTTTTGCAGCAGAGGTTTGTTTCCTAGAGTTCAATGCTTGCATGAGCAGTTGAACCAGGCTGCCTTTCTCTGTGCTAGATCTGCTAGACTCCACAAAGAACCTTGATAGTGGGTTTCTTGCCCAACTGGAGCAGGTAAACAAAAGGAAAGCAGACAGACAGAGTAGGACAACTGCAAAAGAATAGCTGTGTTCCTGAAAGCTGTGCTGAAGCCGTTTGCTGAATTACCTACCAGAAGTAGCTGAGGAAAGCTTCCAGGATGCAGTGATGGGAAGTGTGAATGCTGTCTGATTCAGGTACACAAGAATAGTTTTGTCACTCTATCACAGGGCCTATGCTAATTTCTGCCGTCTCTATTGTGACTTTTCTCATTCTGTACATAAATATCTGTAGCACCTATAAACTGCTGGATTACAAGTAAACCCCAATCTGAGTTGTTTAACCATTAACCTGTTATTACCTCACTCCATCACCGCACTGCAGGGGAAAAGAAACAGTTCCTATATGCGAATCTCAGTTGCAACAGCATTCAGCTAAAATATTGCCTGCCACTCCCAGAAAGTCAAGGGCACTTCCCGTGGCTTCTAACTCCTGGAGTCAAGAAACATTACATATTGAAATGCAAGAGGCAATTGTCTTTGCTTATGCATGAATAATACTGGGCCCAGTGATCGGTGAAGAAATATATCCTCAAGGGAGAAATAGTGAGCTCACTGGTAATTCTAAAGTATGCCAGGCCTGGGTACTGGTAAGCTTAAAGGTATATAAAGTCCAGGGTTAATTATTTCAAGTGAAGAACACTGCTCTGAAACTGTTTGTAGTTTTTATGGTTCCTGATGTACACTGTTTATATCTGTAGTTTAACCTTTTTCTTCTTTATGCATCATTTTTAATGCAGTTTGTACTTGCAATAATAAAAACAAATTACTTTTTTGAGTGTGTTTGCTGGTGCACGGGGACAGTTCCCCTCAGCAATCTATTCATAGAGGGGGAAATCCATTATTATACAGGCCACTCCCTCGGGTGGGGCAACACAAAAATATTAATTCAGTCCTTTCCACAGAACTCTACAGCCTTCCCAAAATGTCAGCTTGTAATGGCAGCTACCCTTTCTCCCTGGACCCTCCCCTCTTTTGAGTGGATCAGATTTCCTTCTCTTTCTTTCCAGGTTCTTGTGGCCTGGTTTGGCCTCTGTTGGATACAGGATGCTGGGCTAGATGGACCCTTGGTCTGACCCAGCATGGCAATTTCTTATGTTCTTATGTTCCTCTCAATTCTCACTCAAAACAGAGCCTTAGGCCAATCTGTGTAGTCGGTCACCAACACCTTAGGATCTTCCTCTGGTAGGCAGCTTCTCCCTGATGCTCCCCAAAGGACAGTCCTCAGCAGTACTCTGTTTCTGAAGGACTCCCTTCTTCCTTGGGCTCCTCAGATTCAGAATTTCCACAGGAACACATCTCTCAGCACACTTTAGCATCGCAAGTTTTCTCCTCTCATCAACCCCTTTCATCTCAGTCAGGCCTGACCAGCCTCTTTCCTGGATCCCAGCACCTTCCCTGAGCATAAACAGTTCTTCTCCAGACACGCCTTTGGATGACAGCTAGTCCACTCCTCCTGGGTCCTTTCCCTGTGGAGGGGAAGACTTTGTCAAGTGTCCTCCACAAGAAGAAACACTCACCCCTTCAACTCTGTGCTAAGGCTGACTTCCCAATACTCCAAACTTATCTGGACCCTCTGAGTGCATCACAAGGGTGCAGCCTTGTTATGCAGACTCCCAACCCTTCCCAACTGGGAGTGGTATACTTCGCTTATACACCGATAGTGCTCTGCAGGGCAGGGTCTGTTGAGACCCTGACACACACTTCAGGCACTCAGACCAGCTGAAGTCACTGGTAGAATTGGGCAATGGGCACCCTGTCACACTACCATATCGTAAACACCAGTAGCTTCACCCCATCTCATGTCTTTTACTAATTTCTTAACACCGTTCCCACCATTGACCTCTCCATTTTTCCTAATCATGATATTAAAGCTATTATCATGGCCGCTCAGTGCATGTTGCACTAACCATCTTGGAAGCTCAATGCTGCTGTACCACTGATGTTTAGGTTGCAACTGTGGTCACTCCATGCTGGATACCCAGTCTTCTTGAAAGACTGATTCCGTCACCCGCTGTTCTCTGCCCATTGGTTTGTATTGGTCATGTAGGGGTCGATATTCAGACACAGTTGGATAGCAAAATTAGGCAGGTAAACGTATCTGGCTAACCTTGGAGGTATGTTCAGGAGTGCAGCTGCACTGTTAGCCGGCTAACTTTAGGACGGCTTTTTGGCCAGACCAGATTTAGTTGGCTAAGTCATCCGGCTAACTCAACTCCTCCCAGTTACATCCCCAGAAACCCCTAACTTAGCCGGCTAAATTCCCAAATTTTAATTTGGCTGGTTAACAACTGAGTACTTTTGAAGATGGCCCTCCTAAACTTTCCTATGACTGAGCAAACACTCAAGCCTTCTCCCAAACTTAGCAAATAGTCAAGCCCCTGCCTCATTTCCTCTGAGGAGGAAAAATTGCCTTTACCATTGGGTGCTCTGTGCCTATCCCAAGCCAGTTTAAATTCTGCATCCAGCACCCTCTCACACTATATTATAAACTTGTATATACCTTGAGGTCAGTATTGAAAACAAACCATCTAAGTTAGCCGGATGAGATTCATCGAGCTAACTGATGTGGGATATTCAGCTGCGCGGCTATGCTCTGAATATCCCCATATTCGGCACTGCTTTGCCTGATAAGTTGTATCCAGCTAAGTTAGACTTGCTCTATGACAGGTGTAACTTATCTGAATGAGTATGAATATTACTCCTTATCTTCCTAAATTAGCTGGATAAGTAGCGCTGTCCCGATCCACCAACTGCCTGCCATAAATTCTCCGGCTAACCACTTAAGCCAGATTAGTGGCTTATCTAAGAGGCAGCTGCTGAGCGTTTTCTGAAATTCAGCGGCAGCCGTTTAGCAGGAGACATCGCTGTTTATCCGGCTAAGTAGCATTCAGCGATTTTTTAATATCGGGCTCCTATATACTGGGGTTTATGTAAGTGACCTGCTGAAGTGGTGCAGCACACCATGTGACGGGATTGTTGAAATTAAGAAAACGTTTGTATTTTCTCCAGGTTTAGCTGCAGAATCTCCTTGCTTATATGTTGTTCATCTATAAAGCGACATGGAGGATCCTTTTTTGTCTGCCAGCCACATTTGATTGTGGAACGAAAGGGGACAATTTGCCACAAAAGGGGTTCATTCAGGCTTCAGGCAACCCATAGAAATGACAATGGGAGCAGTGCCGGAGGTGACATCTTTGGATGACCTGTTGCTGGGGCTTTGCTTTTGACAGAGTCATTTCGCTAAAGTGTCATATGTCAGTGAGGGCAGTATACCTTTTGGATGAAATGGATAAGGAGCTGTGATTTTTAAACTTGCTCTGCTACTAAGACTACATCTTTTCTGTAGTGTCACTAAAGATACACAGCTCTGTTCAGATGCACATACAATCCCTGCTCCGTGCAGCTCATACTCGTGTCATATGGTAGGCTCATTTAAGACACTGGGATGGGCATTCAATCATGTCATTATACGTTTCAGAGAGGTTTTTTTATGTCCTATATTACAGGGTATGAAAACATCTTTTAAATTAGGTTTTAAAATTGTACATAATACTTGAAAATGTACTATTTTGTCTGCTTTTTTTTTCTAATTTCATTGACCCTCCTTTCTTATTTTTGATAACAAAAATAAATGATGATTTATGTATCAAGATGGAGAAAAGGAACACTGCAGAATTTCCTGGGATTCAAGAACCAGATCTTTACTAGGTCTGATAACATGAGCAGACATACTGTGTTTGTGCTTCTTTCCCTTCCTTGGGTAGACTGTTCCACAGACTCCGATCCTTGCGAAAAATTAATGCTGCTTCACTTTCCATGTAACTCTACCTCTTAACTTCAACACATGCCCTTAGTTATGCTAAATGGAAGACTAACATAGGCCTCAATTCAGCAAAACTCCTAAGCTGTGGAAAAAGTTGCCTATCTGGTGATATTCAGTCCACTTTTTTTTTTTTCTCATGCTTTGAAAAAAAGATATATGGGGCTAGTCTCAGTATTGGGTGGGGAGAAGTAGGGCTATAGTTGTCTCTGTCCTGTAGAGATTACATGCCTGTGCATAATTTTTTGCACCTCTTCGAGTTATGCAAAAGGGAGTTTTTCGTGTTTAGACTGAATAAAGTTATCTTTCAAGTACAGCCTTGCGCTGTGTAGACTATACCGCAGCTTATATCTTTTTTTTTTTTCACTCCTGCATATTTACACATTAATTTACAGCAGCAAACCTCTACAGTAATTACAAACTTGTCACATGTGGAGAGGTGGCTATAGTTTACAGTGATTTAACACGATCGTAAGCCATTGTTCCCTACAAGACCAATTGCCACCTCGTCATTCAGTTTAGCAGAATGTCACAGCATACTGCACTATGCAAAGCCTCGCATTAAATGTGCCAATTAATCTGCGCCACTACTGTACCTTGTACCACTTTGGTGTTCAGTTCGAGAAGAATCAAATTTGGCCCCGCGTGCCGCATCAACAGCAGCAGCATCTGCTTGGGCCAGTTCCCTATCAGGCTTGGACTATTTTAACTCTTAGAATAAGAGAGGAAGAAAAGAAAATTCTTTTTAAAGGGAGAGAGGGAAAGAGGAGGGGAAAAAAAAAAAACAGAGAAAGAAAAACACGAGCCCCACTGGAGCTGAAAACTTTGTTCCATGTCCAAATCATTCAAAAGAAGCTCTTCTGTGGGTTGGCTCCTGTTTCTTACAAACAAGTTGGCCCAGCCGTAACTGTATCAATTTATCATCTTTCCTGGCACTGCCAAAATTTACACAGATTTGTGCCCCCCACTGCTTGTTATGCATTTAAGGCAGATAATTTTGTGTAAATTACTGGTCAGTCACTTGTCAATGATTCTTTCAGTTTCTCCAGCAACCGCAGTAACTGATGCCTCTTGGCCGCTTGTGACAAAACCGATGTTTAATAATTAGAACGGAATCCGAGCTGAGCCACAGAATGTCCGTGACGTGCGGCAAAAGCTTTGCCTCATGGCTAATTTAACCATATGTCCTTGAAAATATATTACAAAGACACATGGGGAGAGAAACACAGCTTACAGTGGTTACAGCATGGCTTTCCTGCTATTATATCTGCAGTTCCGGACAATTTATGGAGCAATCCTAGTTGTTGTGCATTTGTGCAGTGTTCTGCCCCTGCATGTGTAAATCTTTTAATAAAGATAGCACATTTTTGTTTTTCTGTGTGTGTGTTTAGTCTATCTATCTATTTACTGTATCTATCTATCTATCTATTTATCAATCTATATGTACATAGAATAATATAGATTATAGATACACACAGACACCCACACTTTTTTTTGGGGTTAGTGAATTTAGCAGCTGGATTAGCAGCACTGAAACCAAAGTTTTCTCATATATCAATTGGACAGGTACAGTACATGGAGCAGCAAGGCACATTTCTCCACCCTGCCCTGCGGATGTGCCTTGTTCCTGCTCTGGGGAGACCACATCTAAGAGTGACAGAGTGATTCATTCTCCATACCTATGCAATCTATAGTCTCTCAGCTCAGACTGCTACCTAGGCATGTGCAGGGAGGAACATTTTGTTATATTTCTTTATTTCGCTGGGGGGGGGGGGGGGGTAGTTGTATTAGGATTATGGTTGGTTTATTGTTTAGTCTGGTTCGTTTTATTTGCTGAATCAGAGTAAACATTACATTTTAAACCCCCACCACAAATTTCAAAATAAATAGAGAAGGTCCTCCTAACCCCCAGGGATCACAGTTACCTCTTCCATGGGTGTTTCCAATGAAGAAATGGGCAGGAGTGAGCTCCAGTTGCTCTTGCCCTACTGACTTCAGTTCAAAAATGGCACCGGTGCTAATCCATTTAGGACTTTGAGGCCAGTGACATTTTGTTGTATGAATGCATTCTGTACAGCCATACAACAGAATGGTGATAGTGCCATTTTTGACCCAATTTCAATGGTCTGAGAGAGTGGGAGGCTTAGAGGATGGATGCCATGGCAGAATTTTGCATCTCATTTTTTTTTTCAATTGACTTTCTCAATGAAAGTCAGTACAAAAAAATTGGGGGGAGGGCTTTATCTTTTCTTAAAAAAAAAACAACAAACAAACATACATGACTGCTACCAACAGCGGTTCCTCAAAAAGGTGAGTTTTCAAATCCACTTGTAAGGAGACCCAAATTATAGTGCATTCTTTTGCGCTTGATACCCATACAAGAGGCTGTGGGTGGAATAGACTCCCTTATGCCATATGTACCATGTTTGAAAGAAATGTTTTATAGATTTGTTAAAGTATTACTTGTAAATGACCACTGGATGGTGTTTTATATAGTGAGCATTGTATTACATGCAATGATGGGAAGTTTGGAAGAATGGTATAATTAAAATATTTGGGCTCTGTAATTGAGTGCTCAGGAGAAGTGGGAGGTATAAAAATGTGAAGATTTGGCAGGTTTTTGCCCTTTTTCCTCCCCTACCCTTTCTAGTATAGGGTGGAGTTTTAGGGACCACCAACAATGTGATTGACTTGGATACCCATTCTGAGAGCTGAGAAGCCCAGGGACCCTTCAAGGGGAGTGGGACCCTATAGGGACGTTTCCCTTTAAGGGGGAGAGGGCCAAAGCCATGAAGAAGGAGAGGTTTCCTCCTTCCCTCAAGAAGCTTCCTGGAGTGTAGAACAGAGAGGCCAATGACCGTAGAATGAAATGATGGTTTTCACCCAACAGCAACATGCAGTGATGCAATCAGGCCTCCCAATTAAGGAGCAGACTGGGAGGAAACTTTCCTATACCTTGCTCTATCCTTCCTTCCACTTCCCCTTTCCTCCCCGCTCCTAAACCTACCATAACTATCCCTCATTTTTTTATTTTAATACTTACTGCTCCTCAGGAGCAGAAGTAATCTGCATGCGCTGGCCGGCTGCCAGTGCACCCTTCCCCAGGACAATGGCTAATGGCACTGTCCTGACCCGACCCCCCACCCCCACCCCCCGCCATTTCCCACCCAGACCACAACTCCCGGTCCATCCCTTTTCCCTCGGCCAGCACTTCTGCACGAACTGGGGTTTACGTGCATGGCTGGGCCCATTGTAAAATGTGCGCGATGCGTGCAAGGCCTGGCCACCCACGTAAACCCTCTTAAAATCCAGGCTAAAATATATAAGGGGCATTAGAGTCTCATATAACTCTAGCAGGTGTTTCAGTATCTAATAATGATGGTATGTAATTCTAATGTTTCCAAGACCCTGAGTGTAGAAAGCCCTTGAACATCTGATAAATTCAGCATTGATATTGTGTTTGAATCTATGTACATAACTGAATCACAACCATGTTAATTAGTTGCTAGCTAGCTCATCCAGATAACAAAGAAGAGTATTTACAAGTTTAATTATGATGTCTTCTGCATTTATTTGGCCAGCACTGTTGGTTGTCCATGACTGGCATTCATGGAGAGGCATGAGAGGAATTCTCCCTATTCAGTCAGGGAAAAAGAATTGTGGTTATCATGGTATCCAAGCTGTCACTACACAGGTTTTGTAAATTTGGAAGGGATGGCCCTTACACAATAGGGAAACCCCATTCCATCATTTTATGTGCCTTTTCAGTGGACTCGAGAATGTCAAACTGCATTTGATATACTCAGAGAAAGATTAACATCAGCACCCATATTAGCCTATCCGAGATTCAATCACCCTTTCATATTGACTACAGATGCAGGTTCAAGAGGGCTAGGCACTGTGCTTAGTCAAGAACAAGAAGGACAGGAACAAATATTAGTATGCCAGTAGAGGATTGAGAAAATCCAAGAAAAATGATAAAAATAATAGTGCATTTAAGTTGGAACTTCTTGCACTGAAATGGGCTGTGACTGAAAAATTCAGAGAATATTATTATTATAGAAGATTCACCATTAGAACAAATCATAACCTGCTATGTTATCTAGAAACAGCCAATGTATAAGCAGTAGAACAGCACTGTTTAGTAGGGATGTGAATCGTGTCCTCGATCGTCTTAACGATCGATTTCGGCTGGCAGGGGGAGGGAATCGTATTGTTGCCGTTTGGGGGGGTAAAATATCGTGAAAAATCGTGAAAAATCGAAAAATCGAAAAATCGCAAAACCGGCACATTAAAACCCCCTAAAACCCACCCCCGACCCTTTAAATTAAATCCCCCACCCTCCCGAACCCCCCCCCAAATGACTTAAATAACCTGCGGGTCCAGCGGCGGTCCGGAACGGCAGCGGTCCGGAACGGGCTCCTGCTCCTGAATCTTGTTGTCTTCAGCCGGCGCCATTTTCCAAAATGGCGCCGAAAAATGGCGGCGGCCATAGACGAACACGATTGGACGGCAGGAGGTCCTCCCGGACCCCCGCTGGACTTTTGGCAAGTCTCGTGGGGGTCAGGAGGCCCCCCACAAGCAGGCCAAAAGTTCCTGGAGGTCCAGCGGGGTCAGGGAGCGATTTCCCGCCGCGAATCGTTTTCGTACGGAAAATGGCGCCGGCAGGAGATCGACTGCAGGAGGTTGTTCAGCGAGGCGCCGGAACCCTCGCTGAACGACCTCCTGCAGTCGATCTCCTGCCGGCGCCATTTTCCGTACGAAAACGATTCGCGGCGGGAAATCGCTCCCTGACCCCCGCTGGACCTCCAGCAACTTTTGGCCAGCTTGTGGGGGGCCTCCTGACCCCCACGAGACTTGCCAAAAGTCCAGCGGGGGTCCGGAAGGACCTCCTGCCGTCCAATCGTGTTCGTCTATGGCCGCCGCCATTTTTCGGCGCCATTTTGGAAAATGGCGCCGGCTGAAGACAACAAGATTCAGGAGCAGGAGCCCGTTCCGGACTGCTGCCGTTCCGGACCGCCGCTGGACCCGCAGGTTATTTAAGTCATTTGGGGGGGGGTTCGGGAGGGTGGGGGATTTAATTTAAAGGGTCGGGGGTGGGTTTTAGGGGGTTTTAGTGTGCCGGCTCACGATTCTAACGATTTATAACGATAAATCGTTAGAATCTCTATTGTATTGTGTTCCATAACGGTTTAAGACGATATTAAAATTATCGGACGATAATTTTAATCGTCCTAAAACGATTCACATCCCTACTTAGTTCAGTTGGCAGATTTCTTGTTCACCAATAATCGGGTAGCAGATGTGCTATCAAGAATCCCAGAAAAAGAAGAACCTGAGATAGAAGATACAGGAAAAGATTTTTATGTATTATACCTGAGCAAATAAGATAATTAATGCATGATAAAACAGGATACTAAAAAATTAAGATAGAACAAATAAATTGTAAAATTAAATATGTTTACTCATGCTTCAGCTAAAAAGAGTTACACGAGAAAGACCAAAGTTTACAACAAAATATGGTTAAAAAACCAAAATAAGCTGGATAAAAGTGACTGGACAAAAGAAAAAAAGCTGTTATGGAAACAGAGACAATGGTTAGAAAACAAAAAAAAGAGGAATTGTGGTACAGGCTAATCCAGGATCCCCGAGACAGAACAATGATATATCAGTTTGTTGCACCAAAAGACATTAGAGAAGAATTATTGAAAGCGAAGCATGACAGGGCAGGACACATGGAAGCAGAAAATACTCTAAAAGTATTGAAAAGAGATTATTATTGGCCACAAATGAATAAAGATGTAGAAACGTGGATAAAAAATTGCAAGTGCTGCATTCTGGTCAAAGACATGTACCCAAGAGAAAAGGTGGAATTACATTATTTTGAGGCTGTTTATCATCTAGAAATACTAGTAATGTTCTATACCATGTTGAAAAAAGTTCAAATGATATAGAAAATAGGGGTGTGCATTCGTTTTCGACGTATTGGCAATCCACAACGTATATGTCCCTATTCGTTGTATTCGTGGGGTCACAAAACGTATGGCGAACCCCCACAAATACAACGTATCTAGTGAATATACCCCCCAACCTCCTGACCCCCCCAAGACTTACCAAAAGTCCCTGGTGGTCCAGCGGGGCTCCTGGAGTGATCTCCTGCACTCGGGCCGTCAGCTGCCGGTATTCAAAAGGGCTACTGGTGCCATTAGTCGGCCCCTGTCACATGGTAGGAGAAATGGACAGCCGGCGCCATCTTGTGCTCCTACCATGTGACAGGGGCCGACCAATGGCACCGGTAGTCCCTGTGACATAGTAAGGGCAAAGGCTATTGGACCTCCTGCACTCGGGCCGTCAGCTGCCAGTATTCAAAATGGTGCCGATAGCCTTTGCCCTTACTATGTCACAGGGGCTACCGGTGCCATTGGTCGGTCCCTGTCACATGGTAGGAGCACAAGATGGCGCTGGCTGTCCATTGCTCCTACCATGTGACAGGGGCCGACCAATGGCCCCGGTAGCCCTGTGACATAGTGAGGGCAAAGACTATCGGCACCATTTTGAATACTGGCAGCCAACAGCCCGAGTGCAGGAGATTATTCCAGGACCCCCGCTGGACCACCAGGAACTTTTGGTAAGTCTTGGGGGGGGGTCAGGAGGGTGGGGGGTTGTAGTTAATTAAATTTAAAGGGTTGGGATGGGGGGTTTTTTGGGAAACGAATACATATATAACTAATGAACGGATCGGGGTCCCCCGAGAACGGATGCAATGGATTTGGCTCCCCACGAATATGAATACCAAATGGGACGAATCCATCCCTGCTGCACATCCCTAATAGAAAATGTACTGATTCTAGCAGATGTGTTTACTCATTACACAATAGCTGTACTCACTAGGAATCAAATGGCAATAATGACAGCAAAAGCTTTAGTTAAAAATTGGATTGGATTTTATGGATGCCCGAGCCACATTCACTTGGATCAAGGCAGGAACTTTGAATCCAGTGTTATAAAAGAACTCTATAAAATATATAATATCACCAAGAGTAAAACCATACCATACCATCCACAAGGAAACCATCATTGTGAAAGTTTTAATCACACATTACATGAAATGTTAAAAACTTTATCAATAGAAAAGAAAGAAAAATGAGTAGAATATTTACATGAGCTAGTATTAGCATATAATAGCCAAATACATCCTTCAACAGGATACTCACCATTTTATCACATGTTCAGTCGTGATTCAAGGTTGCCACATGATCTACAAACAAAAATAGAAAACATAGAGAATTATATAACTTTAGATGATTAGATAAAGAAGCAGCATAAGAAAATGAAAACAGCTTGCCAAATAGCAATGGCACATTCGAGAAGCAAATTTAATATTCATAAAAGACATTATGACAGGAAATCAAGAGGGGATTGTTATGAGTAGATGACCTGATGCTATTGAGAAATAGAAAACCAGAGGCCAATATAAAATAATAGATACTTGGGAAGAACACCTATACACTATAGTGGAAGTTTTAGAACCAGAAGGTAGTACTTTTAGGATCAAGTCAGCTAGAGGAAATATAAAAATAGTACATAGAAATGAAATTAAATTATGGCCATTCCTGCTAGAAGTAACACCAATTATTGAAGGAAGTGTCACAATTGAAAATACAGAAGTGATAGAGGCCACAGAAACATGAGTAGGGAGTGGTGAAACACTTTGGATTTTAGCAGATGAACCTGTCAATAGCCGTTCATATATAGAAGAATCAATAGAATTAATACAAGAAAATATAGATATTAATGATGATGAGACCCAGTAAAGGGAAGTAAGAAGATCAGAGCTAGAAGGCAAAGGAAAGATGTCTAGTTATCTGAAAGAAAAGTATTGTTTGTATTGAAAGAATGTACAAATGAAGTTGGTTACTTTGTATCCCTGATAACAGGGAGAGCTAAGCTGGTGTTACAGACATGATTGATTATAAAGCTTTTTCTAAGAATCATTAATTAGATAAAGCTTGCATTTATAACACATGTATCATAAATGGGGCTGATATTGAGAAAGGCACAGTGATTAGAGTTATTTATTTAATATATATATTACTATACCTTATTTTTAGTTAAAGAATTGTTATATATGAAAAGAATATAAGATGGAATGTTAAAAATGGAATGTTGAGGACAACATTAGTATTTAAACATAGGGGAATGTAAATATGCTTAAAAAGATAAAAAGATAACACTTACCAAAGTAGAGCCCAGAGTCTAGCGCAGGAGAGGGTGTGGGGTTTCTTGGCAGTGGGGACAGCAGTCAAGTCATTGCTGTTTTTGGGGTCTGATTACTTCCAATTGCCTCTGCTGCAAAGAAGAGAGAGAGAGCAGCTGTAAGGAAAATGGCTGCCATGGGGGAAGACATTACAATAGTTTTAAAATAAATAAAAGTGAGGAAAGGAAACTGCAGAGACTGCTTCTATGTTATAGGGGCAGGCCAGAGTCACTTAATTGCTAGGGGAGTTTCTTCACTTCCTAGTTGAGCAGGAAGAGTTTCTGTTCAGGAAGCAGGAAGGACCTGAGTGGAGGAGGTACTGTCGAGACTGCCGTTGCTGCCAGAGAAAGGTAAGGGGACATTTAGTTACTACCACTTACTGCAGTTGCAGGAAAATAATGTGGTAGAGCTTTGATTGTCCAGTTTGAAACAGAGGAGAATTGAATTTAAGGGACCTGATCAGAGAAAGTGTCGTAACGGCAATAGTCACACCTGGTGCTGCTGAAATGACATGGAGTTTGCTGTGTTGTTGAGAGAATGATTCATCACTTTAGGTTAAAAAAAATAAGAAAAACAATAAAGGAAGAAGTAGAGCCATGATAGTACCGGTGCTGTGAAAGAGAGGACCATCACGATAGAAGTGGTGCTGGGGGGTGCCGTCAGCGCACTCCTTGGGGACCACATGGTTTTAGTGAAGGAAAAAGTCATCCCAAGGGGAGGAAAAGAGGAGCTAAGCTGTAATTTCCTAATGATAGGGGGGCCAGAGTGAAA
Source organism: Rhinatrema bivittatum (assembly GCF_901001135.1). Lineage (NCBI taxonomy): Eukaryota > Metazoa > Chordata > Amphibia > Gymnophiona > Rhinatrematidae > Rhinatrema > Rhinatrema bivittatum. The sequence goes on along the minus strand of NW_021820796.1, from coordinate 125,730 downwards.
AGAACACTGTCAGGGTGTCCTTCAAGTTTCATTGCCACTGGTAGGAGTTAGAGCCACAATTGTTCCAAGCCACTGCAGATGCTGTTCTTTATTGGTTTTCTTTCTTAAAAAAAAAAAAAAGAACCCAGTGCCAAGTCACAGAGAAAGAGTAGCAGGGAGAGTCAGCTGACTGGCAGTAGTCAGCTGTGTTGCTGAGAGCTGCCATTAACGGTTGCTTACTCTCCACTGCAATTTAGCATCAAGGACATTAAGGAAGTAAGTTGTGAAGCAAAGAAAAAGGTAGGGTTTAGGGGTGGGGAGGAGAGGAGAGGAGAGGGGAAGGGAAGGTAGGAGGGGTAAGGAAGTTCCCTCTTAATCATCTCCTTAATTGGAGTGGACTTGGAGGAAACTGGGGAAGTCCCTCCTTGCATGCACCACCCACACATACATATGCTGATTATAAAAACCAGTGCACATATGCACGTAGCTCATGGATTTTCTACCATGCACACACTGGCATGCACATGATAGAAAATCAGTGTGTCCATGTGTGCTCACCGGGAAGGGAGCGCGCATGATAGAAAATCAGTAGATCCATATGTGCGTGCATGTACAGATTGGAAAATCTACCCCTAAGGGTTTATATAAACAAGCTTGTTTATTGCATAGGATGATAAAGAAAGAAAGAACTGTTACTTACCTTTATAGTGAACCATAAATAGAAAGGAGAAGTCATCAGACAAACTTTTTTTTTCTGTACCTACATGAAAAGGACAAAAGGACACAAAGCATCAGTTATAAAGCTATAAGGATAAAGAAAAAGGTTAATATAAGGTTTAAGAGAAAATGTATTATTACTTGTCTGAGAGTAATTTTGGAAGAAGTAATTCATTTGTAGATGTTGATTAAAAAATGTTGCATTTTGGGTTGAAAAGCTGTGTAAAATAATAAAAAATATATAAAGATAACTAGTAATCTAAAGATTGCCTCTATCCTGGGTTGGTTTTTTTTACCTCTGCTTCCCCTCCTAAATGGGAGGAGAAACATTGACTGGGTAATATATTGTTATCATTTTATGTATATGAATATATATCAAAATACTCAATAGGGAAGGGGAATTTCCATATGTGTACCTACTACCTTTAAATAAGTCATCAGGATTCCCACACACATTCCACTTGGCTACAAATGAACTTAGGGGTCGATTTTAAAAGGATCGCGCACATGTCCATGTCTGTGCTGTTCCCAACGCATACACATAGACACGCCTATTTTATGACATGCACTCGTCGCTGCGTGCATGTTATAAAATACTATATCCGTGTGCACATGCGTGCCAGATTATAACATCCGCACGTGCATATGTGGGCAGACCGTGACTCACGTGCGCGCGCGGGGCGGGGGGGGGGGGAATTTTATAAAGTACACGTGGCGACGTGAGTAGGCCTTCCCCAGTTCCCTCCCAGTTCGCTCCAATTAAGGAGCGGACTGGGAGGGAACTTCTTTAACCATAACCTTACCCTTCCTACTTTTTCCCCTCTCCTCCTTGACCTCTAACCTAACCCTACCTAGCCCCTAATTTTTTATTTTAATTCTTACTGCTCCTCAGGAGCAGAAGTAAACTCCACATGCCGGCTGACTGCCGGTGTGCACTTCCCCAGGACAGTGGCTAATGGCGCTTTACCGGCCCGCCCCTTTTGCAGGGCTTGGCACTTCTGCACATAACGGGGGTTATGCGCATGGCCGGGCCCATTGTAAAATGTGCTAGGTATATGCAAGGTCCGGCCACGCACATAAACCTCATTTTTTTACATGTGCTTTTAAAATCGGGCTGTTAATCAGGAGAGGGCACCCCATATAAAGGTGATTTACATATTGGGGGTTATACAGTCTAAAAATCCACTTTTTTGAGGCTGCTTTTTGAAACTTAACCTCTGATTATCCTACTTACAGCCTTATTGACTTTTACCATTTTCGTAATAAATGAAAGTCACTTTTGCCCATTATGTTTGTCTTGATTAGACTGCAAGCTTTTCCAGGCAGGGACTCTTTCTTATATATTTTTTGTACAGCGCTGTAGTGCATATGTCAAGTAGTGCTATCGTGGTGATGTTGTAGTATTAGTAGTAGTAGTAGTAGTGCCAAATAGTAATAATTTGGGGTGGTTAATTTTTTTAAATGCTACAGATGCATGTCCACTGAAATTGGACTTACATCACCAGTTCATTAAACAGAAGCCACCAAATAGCTTCAAACAATCATGACCTCAGGTCATTATTAATCTGAGATGGATTCGAACCATGACCTAGAGGTGAAAAGCTTTGTAAACATTTACTCCTCCATTCAGCTTCTTAGTTGTTTATAAAGAAAGTAGGGAGGTTTTGATATTTTCTTCTAACTCCTGTATAGCAATAACATTAAAAAAAATCTAACTTCCAGAAGGCTTGATCCAGCAGATCTCTCCTGCTCCTTTGAGCTTCCAGGTCAATTGCAAACAGCCTCTACTCGGGTTATGACAACACAAGTCTCATTTGCAACTAACCAGAGCGTGTCTTGATTTTTATTGAATTAGGTTGAGATTAATCTAGGAACTCCAGTTTTCTCTAGGACCAATACAGCCAACTTGTAGATTTCACTAATCTTGGGTATGAATATACTACTATAGGTTATATGAAACATTTGTATAGTCTGCTCAGTCTGATTATTTAGGATATGGGGTGTTAATCCACTATATAAACTGTATGTCCCTTGTCACTCACACCATTTAGTATGCTCTTAAAGGTAAATTTTTAAACCTGTACACGGGTGTCTATGTACGCGTGGCTCCTGGCACACATACATGGATGTGTCAATTTTATAACATGTGAGTGTTATAAAATCTACTACCGCGCCCGATTTTTATATCGGCGCGCGCATGTGCACACGAGTGTTGACTTGTGCAAAAGGTGGGTAAATTTTCTAAGAAGCACACGGCGACATGATAGGGCCTTTCCCCAATAAAGGAGCGGACTGAGAGGGAACTTCCTAAACACCCTAGTTAACCTGCCTCCCTTTTCCCCTATCCACCGTGATACCTAAAACCCATCTATCTAACCTTGTTTTTTTTGTTTGCATACTTACCTGCTCTCCGGAGCAGTAGTAGGTTGTGTGGGCCAGCCGGCTGCCGGCGAATGCTTCAATGGAACAGTGCCTAATGGTGCTGCCTTGGCCCGCCCAATACCTCACCCCTAGCCTACCCCTTTTTTGTCTAGCTGGTCTTTGGCGCGTACCGAGAGATATGCACTAGGCTGCTGCCCTTTGAAAATGCATGCCACACGAATATCTCCCAATTTTAACATTTGCCGGCCTTTTAAAATTAGGCTGTTATTTGATTTTTTTCTTTTGAGTTATGAATATAACATTGAACAAAACATTGGCATAAAAACAACTCATAGTTTATAGAAGCAATGATTCTCTACAGCTATAGCATGGCTGATATTCAGTAAAAGCTGAGCTCCTAATTAGGCACCTAAGGCCTAGATTTATCAAAAAACAGTAAATATCGCATGCAATATTAAAAAGGGCATGTTTTACGGTAATAGCCTATTTATCACAATGTGCATTATCTTAATGCTTCACATAGGTATTACCATAAATTGCATTAAAGTTTCGCACTTTGCGGTAATACCACAATAATGCTGCAAAGTGCTCATTTCACAGAGAGAGAAAGAGAGAGAACCTAGCTATAAGGCCCTTCTAGTAGATAGGTCTTTATACCTCTATCTATAGGAGGCCCACCTAGTAACTCGAGGTGAGGTTTAGATAGTAGTGTAAGGGTTAGGGGCCACTTTGACATGCAGAGTGAGAAGTACAAACAGAACCGTCACTCTTGTGAAGATTTGATGTACTTCAGAGTGAGGCAACTCACACAAGGATGAGATTTGTACAATGTTCTCTCAAACTAGCTTGATGTTACCCAGGTTGATAAATGACCCTCTAAGTGAGGTGCCTATTTTCAGTCAAACAAAAGAGCCTACATTTTTTATTGAAAACTCATGAAAATTTAGGCCTGCTATTTATTTCCTTGAGTTAGGTGTCTAGTACTGAAAATCAGCTCTAAGCACCCAACTTTGATTCATTGCTATAACCCCAATCCTTATAGCCACCCACTTTTCAGGATCCCAGATTTGAAAACTGGCCCCATTAGAAAACTGATGTTTGGGTTATGGGGTTAACGGCCCAAGGTTTACTCCCCCAGACATGGAAGTAAGGCAGCCCAAAGACAGGAGGTGGAAAATGGACAACATTTCCTGGAGCTAAATTCCTGCTGTTCTAGTCATCTTTTGGGAGGGAGGTAAGGGGTCAGGGTAATGGTTGGGATTATGTCTTCTTTTAGGCAGAGGGAAAAGGAGGAAGGGATTCCCCCTTGAGTTTTTGCACCGTCCTGTTTGCAAGCCTAGAATTCCCTGCAAAATAATGAATTTTGCAATCTTGGATCGTGGTCTTCACTATCATTTTTGCAGTGATTTTGTGATTGCAGAAAATAATCCATGAAATAGTTGAACCAGTGGATCTCAGATGAGTACAAGATAGACTGGTTCAAATTGAATAATGAGATCTAGGTATCCTTTGCTTTATAATTGTTAAGGTATGATGGTCTCTTTTTGTGGCTTTGTCACATGCTTGCATGTCAGACCTATTACCATGAATAAAAAGGTCTCATGCATTAAAGGCTGAAGGAATCTGCCTGCCTTCATTATAATCTAATTAATCAGGTGTTAACACTTTGCAATGGGTATCACACCAATTTTGAAAAGTAGCAGAAGAGCATAAGCTCCTGTAAGAATCTACCGAGCTCACAGGTTGATTAGAAGATTTTTTTTTTAGTTCTTTTATTCTGTTTAGCACATACAACAATATTTCTATGTATGTGTAGTTTATTAAAGTTAGCACTTCATATTGTTTTTCATTGGCTGAGATCCCAGGAAGTTCACTGTTTCCAGGAGACTTATCCCAAATTGGTGAAAAGAAGCAAAGACAATTTTGGCAGTTTAGTCTGGGGTACTACCAACCCCTCCCACCTCCCCCACCCCCCAACCAGCCCCCAGCAGTCAATTCTTAATGCAAGGAAGAGCTTAAAGATTACTTTTTAGAACATTATACTAGTGCCAAATTTGTAGAACATGGGCTACTGCCAAAGCAAAAAGCATATGGCAACCCACCCACCCCCCTTCCCAAATGCCCTTAAGTTATGGAAACTATGACTTGATGACATCCTTATATGCCCTACTAATGATCCATCTGAATATATACAAGACTTTAATTAGAGGCTTTAGAGTAAAACGATCAGGCAAAGTGCATGGTTCCAACCAGAAGACAAAGCAGTCCAACTGCAAAAAAAATAAAAGTCCAGCATTTGACAGTTGGGAGGAGGAAATCCCAGCTTCAGGAAGGTTAACTCCTGGTATCCCACAGAAGTGACTCCAGACCACATATGGTGTACTTGAAATGCCACCCGATTCCTAAGCAAACTCTCCAATTGCCCCTGCCCCCCCCCCCATGCCCCTCCTTCCTCTAATGGGTGCTGAGTTCATGAACCTGTGTTTTTTCATTACCTGGAAACCTAGGCAGAGGGAAAGAACAGGCAAGATTAGATGGCATTTAATTGGTCTTTTAAAATAATTTTACTAAAAAAATTGAGCTGAAAAAAAGAAGGAAGAACATAGAAGAAATTGTCTTCATGCTTTTTCTGGTGTTTGAGGGCAAAAATCAAAACTTCCTTGTTTGTCACTATTTATGATAACTATTGAGCCAAATTAGTGTCGAGCATAAGAATGATGGAGGTTAATTGGCATTTTACACAGGAGAGAATAGTGACCTTTGATTCTTCTGTTATTGAGTGAATGCAGCTGTCTAGATTTTGCTTTTGGATATCATTCAAAGCTAGACTTGTGACTGAGCATGGCTCATGGAATGTGCCACATGCAACCATATTATTGCTTTGTGGCTTTGGACACTGGTTTTACAAAACTAGATATGATCAGTTTTATATATCATGCAGTATCTGTCAGAACTAAAAAATAAAACCTATTGAGGCTGTACCCAATCAAGGGACCAAGAACAAATATGGATAGGGAGGATAGGTTGCAAACAAATGTGCATGATGTCATATATGCATCTATATGGCCGTGCATAGTTTTGCCATAGTATTTTATAGCATGCAAGTACCACATACGTGCGTATTATAAAATACATGTGTTTACCCCACAACATGGACATGTATGTAGGCCAAAGTGCGAATACATATAATACGTTAAAACCACATATCTCAATGCATTGAACGTGTGTACCATATATACTTGTGTATAAGCTTATCCACATATAAGCTGACCATCATTTTGTTACCTCCTAAACTGCAAACATGCGAAACCCACACATAGTCAGTGGTTCAAAATTTGATAATGTACAGTGATGCTTGTATCAGACTGTCAGAAATAGGCCATGCTTTTGAAGCATGAACATCCCTTTTTTTTTTTTTTTTTATAAAGTAAGCAAACTTCCATACAAGTCACAAAAATCCTTCAAAATCGTCGTCTTTGCCATCTGTGGTGCCAAAATAGTTGTTCAAAATTGGCATCCGTCATCTCATGGGAGTGCCCACTATCGTTCTTTGTCGTTTTTGTTATTTTCTCCATTTTCATCAACATCACTCTCGTACAGAGCATCATCTTCTGTGCCGTCATGGTGTTGCTTCTACTTGCACTTCAAGAAAGAACGGTTGAACCATGCTTGAAAGGAATATCGTCCCATGCATCTTTGACCCATTTTGCAACAAGATCAATCTCAGGCTTCATTAATTTCCCTCCTTTTGATTACACATGCGTCACCAGAGCACATCCACTCCTGCCATGACCTTCTAATACGATCCTTGAAGGGCTTGTTTAAGGAAAACATCAAGCAGCTTCAGCACTCATGCCAGACTGCCAGATATAACAGCCAATGTTATACATTCATGTTTATATTCGCACTGAAATGCTAATCTGTACTGAACAGCGCTAGATCCGTCATGACACATACTGGCCACAACCTCACGACAGCCAGTTTTTAGTCAAAAAATTTTGCTATCACGTGCACATAAACCAAAAGCAGTTTTAAAGATCTCATGGAAGAAATGTCTTAGCTTATATACAAGTCTCTACTATATTTTACAAACCTATTTTAAAAATATACACATGTATATTTTATGCATGAAAGTGAACTAGGATTTACGTATGTCTCGCTTTATACATGTAGGTGGGTCAATTAATTTTAACCCACACTCCCTCTTCATTCTAGCTTACCTATCACAGCAGCATTCCTAAACCCCCACAGACAGCAGACCCCACTGCAATCTGCTATGCTTGCACCCTGAATCTGACCACCAAGTGTCACTATGGTGCAATGTCTTGGACACCCTGCCTCAGAAGTGGGTGTGAATGCTGCCTCTACAGCCAGGAGAGCAAGAGAAAGCTAGGCTCAAGAGGGTATAACCTCTTAACATTGTGTCCTGTTCCTTTGAATATAAATCACTCATAAGGTGCCCTATAATTAAATTATATTAAAAAGCTCAAGGAGTCTTATAAGCACATTTTAAAAGTATGCCTGGAAATTGCTCCACTTTATCTTTAGCGAGGACTTGAAAGGTATAGGCTATTTTGAGTTTACTGAAGCAATTCTCAGCATAATGGACTGCAGATGGACTCGAGAGACCCAAGACCAAGAATGCATGCCCGAGTCATGTCTGTGGGTTTCTGACAGCTTTCCAGCTGTATTTTCTCTTTACAGCTGATGAATCATTTGCATAGAAAGTTTTTTAGCTGTCTGAAAAAACCACATTTGGGGACTGTCTCCATTTGATTACTGCATAAAGCTAAAAATAGTAGTGGTTGGAGTATTAGCCTAGCTAGAACTCAGTGGATGACAAAAGAATTAACAATGCAATCAAATTAAAGTTGTTTTGTTCATTCTTTCTTGTGCATTAGTGATAATTACTGTATAAAGTTTAAAGAAATGAACTATTAATAGCAAATACCAATACAGTTTGCATCTGGTCAGCAAAAGTTTGTGCACATTCCAAGTTTCTGTGGTCATCAAGGTCTTTCAACTGAATCGCTTTATTTCTTTCACCCTCCTACTCCTTTTCCCCTTTTTCTGTTCTGTTAAATTATTCTTCTCTTACTTTGTTTTTCTTTTCCTTCCTCTCTAACCTTTATCTTTATCTTTCCCTGTTGTTCCGTGTCTATTTATTTTATTTTCCTTCTCTTTTATTGCTGTTCTGTATATTTCTTTTCTCCCTCCTTTAATTTTCCTTTTTTATTTGTCTTTTCTTGCAACATGTCAGTCTTCTTTCTTTCTTTTTTCTCTTTTCTTCACTTCCCAGCCTCACTGTTTTCTCCTTCTTTCCTGTTTTGCTTTTCCACTGTCTTTTTCTTTTTTCCTTTCAGTTCAGCATGAGGTAATGCAGTCTTATGAAAAAATAGTTCAATTTAGGGTACGCATGCTAATGAGTTACAAGCGAACAGGGAGGGGTAAATAAGGTAAGCAAATATTCGCTATGCTTAAAAAAAAACACAAAGTACTGTACTGTACTGCATGTCCCACTGGTGTTTATCCAACATCAGAAACAGATGAGCTGGCAAAGACAAGTAAAAAGTACAGATAGAATAGAAAAGTATTCATCAAACACACCCCTTGAGTTCATCAAGGAAAATTATTGTTTTATTTAAAAGGCATAAAAGGGAAGGGTAGAGAGGTCCTACCATTCCATCATGACACTCCCAGCCCCTATATATACTGCTACGTCAGGGATTTGTGATTGCAGTGCCATAAAGATGCAACAACCCTGAAAGAATCAGGTAGGGGCAGGCTAATGGGTAGGAAAATTTCAGCTGCTCCGTATACTTCTCTACTCCAAAAAGAGACATTAGTCATCAATGAAGAGGCAAGGTTCATAGCAATGAAATAGGGCAGGGAGCATGTATTCAATTTTGGCAAATTAAAATGGAACTTTTTTTTTTCAAAATTTCCCTCCCCCAGATGGAATAATATTAGAAACATTCCAGGAGCTCCACCTCCCCCTCCCCCTCCCGACCCCTCATTCTTCTCTTGTATTATTAGACCATTGCCTCTGGAATATGCTGTTGGTGCAGAAATTAAGGCCGCAAAGCTTTGGAGGAAGTCAGATTTGCAGCTAAGGATTTTGAGCATGATTTTGCCATTTGAAATTTACCTCACAGTAAATACAACTAAAAGGGGCAGATTTTTAAAAGGTTATGCGCGCCGGGCAGCATGTAAGTCCCGGGGCTTGCAAAAAGGGGCAGGGAAGGGGTGGGGTGGGGCAGTCTGGGGGCGGGGCAGGGCGGGGACAGAGGCTTCCGGCACAGTGGCCATTTGCCGCTATGCTAGGGATCGCGCGCCAGCAATCGGCTGGCATGCGCAACTTACTTCAGCCCCAGGGCTGAAGTAAGTTTTAAAACAAAAGACAAAAAAAAGAAAAAGGTAGGGGGGAAGGGCAGGATTTCAGAGCGGCCTGGGAGGGAACGGGGGAAGGCAGTGCGGCTTGGTGCGGGCTCGGCGTGTGAAAGGTGCACTATTGTGCACCCCCTTGCTCGCGCTGACCCCCGATTTTATAACATGCGCGCACAGGTGCGCGCATGTTATAAAATCGGGCACACATGTGCACGCGACGGATAGCGCATGCACATGTACGCCCATGCGTACATCTGAAAATCTACCCCAAAGTGTGTCCACTAGATGGCAGCACATGTTCAAAGGGGGAAGCTCTGGGTTGGGGTTGGGGCAAGCTTAGGAAAAAGCAAGGGAATTTGATTTTGAAATCTCTGTGCATACTTTGTGCCCACAGTGTGCCAGGTAGGCTGAAGTTTCAAAGAGAAATTTTGTGGAAACTTTCCTTAGAAAAAATACATTTGCAAGTTTGAAAGTTATCTTCTCAGGGGACAATTTTCAACTGCCGTAAAAAGCAAGTACAAAGTCCATGAGCCAGTTGTAAGAGTGGTGATTTTCAAAGGGAGAATACATGCAGACTTTCTCTTTGAAAATGTGTACACTGTCTATGCCTGCAATCATTTTGATTATTGCCTCCATTATTGCATTTAAGTACTCATCTTTCTAAAGACAAACTCAAGGTGAATTACAATTAATATACAGTAGGTCTCTTCCACAGAGGTCTTAATTCATCAAACTATTACATACAATAGGAGGAGGGGCATGTTGAGAGAGAGAGAGAAAGAGAGAGAGAGAAAGAATAGCTATAAGGCTATTCTAGTAGTTAGCTATTTATATCTGAATAGGAGACCCACCTACTAGTAACTCGAGTTGAGGTTTAGGTAGTAGTGTAGGGGTTGGGGCCACTTTGACATGCAGAGTGAGATGTACAAACTGAACAGTACACTCTTGTGAAGATTTGATGTCCTTCGGAGTGAAGAAACTCGCACAAAGATGAGATTTGTACAATGTTCTCTCAACGTAGCTTGATGTTACCCAGGTAGAGAGTCCATCAAGCTAGGTTGAGAGAACATTGTACATATCTCAACTTTGTGTGAGTTTCCTCATTCCTAAGGACATCAAATCTTCACAAGAGTGTACTGTTTTGTTCGTATGTCTCACTCTGTATGTCAAAGTGGTCTCTAACCCCCTACACTACCACCTAAACCTGATCTCGAGTTATAGGTAGGTCTCCTATAGAGATCTAAATAGCTAACTACTAAAAGGGCCTTATAGCTAGTCTCTATCTCTCTCTCTGAAGGTGTAGTTATTTTCAGTGTTAAAACTGTGCGATATGGCTACGCAAAGCCAGCCCACTTTTCCAAAAATCCCACCCCCAACTACTCTCCTTTTAATAATTAGTATCACACCATGGCACAGATTTTCAAAGGCTACGCGCGTAACATATGTGCGTAACCTGAGAAAATCTGCCCCTGCATGAGCCAAGCCTATTTTGCATAGGCTCAGTGGCACGCGCAAGTCCCGGGACGCGAGTATGTCCCGGGACTTCGAAAAAGGGGTGGGAAGGAGGCGGGTCCTGGGGCATGGCGGCGCTCCAGTGGCAGGTCTGGGGGGTCAGAGGGCAGTCTGGGGGTGGGTACGGGGGCGTGGCGGCGGTTTGGGGCTGTCTGGGGGCAGGGCCGAATCCCCTGGCACAGCGGCCTGTGCTGGGGGATGGCGAGCCGGCGCACGCAACTTATGCCTGCCTCGGGCAGGTGAACTTTTGAAATAAAGGTAGGGGGGACAATTTAGTTAGGGCAAGGGGGTGGGTTAGATAGGGAAGGGAGGGGAAGGTGGGGGGAAGGGAGGGGAAGGTGGGGGGAAGGTTGGGGTGGCCGAAAAAAGTTCCCTCCAAGGCCGCTCTGATTTCGGAGGGAACGGGGAAAGCCATCGGGGCTCCCCTCGGGCTCGGCGCGTGCAAGGTGCACATGTGTGCACCCCCTTGCACGCGCCGAGCCCAGATTTTATAACATGCATGCTGCAGCACCTTAATGCCTGCACCTTAATGCCTTAATGAATGCAAAAAGGCTATAACGCGAGTTGGAAAATAACCCCCTAAGTTTACAAAGCTGCATTAGGATGGTAATGTCATGGTTAATGGAGTCTGTGTAACTCACCCCAGCAGTAGTAATGTCACGGTTAATGGAGTCTGTGTAAATCACCCCAGAAGTGGTGCAGGACTGCAAGGCAGGACACTGGAATAGACAAGCACTGGTCTTTTACCTAACTAGCCCCCTCTTCGCAGGTTGAGCCCCCAGAACCTGCAAAGAGCCTACTGGCCCTGGGTTCTGTAGGTTAGTAGGTTTTTGCAGCGGCAGTACATCAAGAGTACAGAAGCCTGAAGGCAGCAAGGCTAGAGGCCTGAAGGCCACTAGACTATAGGTACGAAGGCTCCAAGGTACAGAGAAGCCAGAAGACTGCAAAGCAGGATACAAGACAGAGACGTCCTGAAGGCTGCAATGCAGGATGCAAGGCAGAGCAGTCCCAAAGGTCTCAAGGCAGGATACAAGACAGAGCGGGCCTGAAGGCCTTAAGGAAAGGTACCAAACAAGAGCAGAAGACCTGGAGGTTACAAGGCAAGGTACAAGGCTAGAATGGCCAGGTTAGAGAGTCAAGGGTGAATCTATGAAGAAGCAAGGTGGTTCTGGCAAGGCTGTGTTGCATAAGGCTGACAGGGGACCTTGAGATCCCCTGTTTTCTTTTTTTTATTCATTTTTCTTTTGGCTTTAATGTTTGATTCATTTTTTCTTATGAATGAAACATTCCACAAAACTAAATTCATGGGAAAAACTTCCCAAAAATGAACTGAAAAACAAAAATTAATTTTTTTATCCCTGCACCCCTCTTATTAAGATTTTCCTGTTGCTATTTATGATTTTTGCCATATTAGTGTAGAGTTTGTTTTTATTCTTAAATAAATGTTTGAGTTGAACACTACAGCCAACTCCTTGCCATGTTTTGGGACTGATTCCATGAAGAGGACTTTTCTACCTTTGAATATAAGCTAATCAGTGATTGTGATTGGTGTGAAAGTGTATGAATGTAATACAGATCCCTACTATTGCACCAAGTGCCCTAGAGTTTTATACTTACTCTCCACTAGTGAATCCCAGCACCCAAGACTGATATCTGATTCATTTTGTGCCAGTGAGAGATTTGGGAGATAAACTGTGGCCCTGGGACTTTGTTGTGACCTTCCAATTAGATGACGCCAAAACAAGAGGGGTTTAAACATATATACACAGATGTGCCTATTGCATCAATATGTATTTATTAGAACATAAGAAGTTGCCATACTGGGTCAGACCAAGGCTCCATCACTCCCAGCAGTGGTCAATCCAGGTTACAAGTACCTGGCAAGTACCCAAACATTAAATACATCCCATGCTACTAATACCAGAAATAGCATTTATCTTATACATCCTCTTCATCATCATAGCTCTGAGGTAGATAATGTCATGGAGTTTTCTGATGTTATTGTAATAACATAGTAATAACATAGTACTAAATAACATAAAATGTACCTAGTATGAATTAATTAGATGAAATTAGCAGATATCTCCAATACACTACAAATACATAAAAGTAGAGGTACAATTTAAACAAACTTGATATCAAAACTCTGTGCAAGCAATTTCTATACCTTTTGCCTCGCAATGGGCTACAAGCATTTTCAAAGTTTAAAGGTCATGTTCATTTCATGTATCAATTTGTTAATTTAATTTAAGTACCCTCACAATTTAACAAACATTTAAATAGAAAAATTCTTATCTTTATTATATTCCACAATAGTCATTCTTAACAGCTGCTCAAATTATCTTTCATGATTCAATTATTAAAGGCCCAATACAGGCCTATGTTTTGGTGGGCTCTCCGCCTTTCTCAGAGGTCCCAACATGCCTTTCGATGTAACTATTTCAGCATATATTTCAAAATGGACGCCACTGCGAGGCAAGAGGCATAGAGATTGCTTGCACAGAGATCTGATATCAAGTTTGTTTAAATAGTTCCTCTACTTTTATATATTTTGTACCTTAGTTTGAATTAACCACTTTGTTAAATAGCTACATGTTTATTAGTAGGTTTATCAAGGAAAAAGCCCTTGGAGCAATTGATCCTTGACATGACAACAGGTAATTTCCTGTTGTGTCAGGAACAACATCTATTTCAGAGGCCTGGGTTGGACAGATCCAAGCCATGATTTTACTGTCATTGTATCTATGAACTAGTAGTTTCAACTTCTTAAACGAAAAGTATTGTATTGTTGCCCTATATTTATATGACACAGGTTGAAAATCCTTACCAAATAATAGTCATAATTTATGCTTTTTAAAACAAGTAATTATGGAAACCATCCACTCCAATTCTTTGTCATTCATTTAATATATATTCTTCTTATTGACTGCATGGAGTGGGGAAAAGAATTGAAAGATCAATAAAATATGGAAGAGACTTCAGTGCCAGCTCTTACAGTAAAATGTTTTCCTTTCTGGGGAAAATTTATATTATGTTAATTGCTATATCCTCATTTTATATTCCAAGTAAAGTAAAACTGGACTATCCTATAATCATTGATCTTTGTTGAAGTACTGTTTTTTTTTTCTTTTATCATTATTGTATAAAAGTTTGAGATCAAATCATCACTATCCACATCCTGAAAGCTCTTAAAAAGAAGATTTGATGGGGAAAGGGCAATATTGTAAGCTCCTATTAATATATAGTACTAGGGATGTGCAGAGCAAAATTTTATGTTCATATTTTTTATGTCCGAAAGGGGGTCCCACTTGCGGCCAATATGGACATAAAAAAAATCCAATGAGTTGGGTATATGTACATATGTGCAAAAAAAAAAAATTAAACCCCCTCACCCTCCTTAATCCCCCCCCCAGACTTACCACAACTCCCTGGTGATCGAGCGAGGAGTGAGGACGTCATTTCTGCAATCCTTGGCGAGAAGCATGTGACGTCGGTGGCACGTCGAGTGACGCGGCGTCACGTGATTCCCGGCTCGTTCGCGCCGGACGGCTCGTTCGGCCCAAAAAGAACTTTTGGCCAGCTTGGGGGGGCCTCCTGACCCCCCCAAGCTGGCCAAAAGTTCTTTTTGGGCCGAACGAGCCGTCCGCGCGAACGAGCCGGGAATCACGTGGCGCCGCGTCACTCAGACGCGACGTCACGTGATTCCCGGCAAGTTCGCGCCGGACGGCTCGTTCGGCCCAAAAAGAACTTTTGGCCAGCTTGGGGGGGTCAGGAGGCCCCCCCAAGCTGGCCAAAAGTTCTTTTTGGGCCGAACGAGCCGTCCGGCGCGAACTTGCCGGGAATCACGTGACGTCGGCGTCACGTGATTCCCGGCTTGTTCGCGCCGAACGAGCCGTCCGGCGCGAACTTGCCGGGAATCACGTGACGTCGCGTCTGAGTGACGCAGCGCCACGTGATTTCCGGCTCGTTCGCGCCGGACGGCTCGTTCGGCCCAAAAAGAACTTTTGGCCAGCTTGGGGGGGTCAGGAGGCCCCCCCAAGCTGGCCAAAAGTTCTTTTTGGGCCGAACGAGCCGTCCGGCGCGAACGAGCCGGGAATCACGTGACGCCGGCGTCACTCGACGTGCCGCTTACGTCACATGCTTCTCGCCAAGGATTGCAGAAATGGCGTCCTCACTCCTCGCTCCATCACCAGGGAGTTGTGGTAAGTCGGGGGGGGGGGATTAAGGAGGGTGAGGGGGTTTATATTTTTATTTTGGCTCAACAATCGCGATTTCCCACATATCGAACATATCTATGTTCGATATGTGGGAAATCCGATCGTTTATGTCGAATCAATTTTTTAAGTAAAAAAAAAATATGAGTTGCGTTTTACTAATGCGGTCAATCCGAATGCACACCCCTATATAGTACTGTCTGCTAAAAATCTGTAGATGTTCCCAGCTGTTATAGATGAGTTTTCAAGACGACATGGGTTTATTTTGTAGGTGAAAACAAAGAAGGAACCAAAGTGGTCTCAGAAGTTCAGGTGCATCATCTTTGGAGAATTCATATGTTGATCCAACAAAAGACATTGACTGGTAAAGAAATCTACATTTTTATCCAGGGCCAATATGGCTACTTTGACACTGTACTACTGAAATCCACAGAACAGGAAAGGTTTTCACCATACACAGCTGTTCTCAGTATGGAAACCTACAATAGCTCTACTGATTTCAGCTGAATAGACCATGGATTGCCCATAGCAGATTTCAGGCCTCTGGAATTTCACACATTTTTAAAAAGGCACAAGTTGCCATAAATTTTTGACCCTGTAGGTCCTGTGGGGAGGGAAAAAAAGGGATGGTAATAGAAGTGGTGATGGGAATCCTTGAAGAAGAGAGTAATAATTTACTAGGTGTGATTAATATTATTTAGGTCCTCAGTCTCTCTCTCTCATTTACCCCCAGACAAGATGACATTTAAGTACAGAAAAATAAGTAGAAAAAGTATCTATCCATCCTTCTCAACTTTTTCTGCTCCCTCTCTTTCTTTTAAGAAAAACACTTTGAAAGTTCATAACATTATGCCCTGCAGGCAGGAGAGTTCTTCAGATGTAAATTTCTTTTCACCGTCCACTGCAATATGGAAAGAGTCTAGGGCAGCCCTCTAATATAATGGGGGCTTTTTATAGTTTGCTTCTTTTCCTGCTATTTATCATTTTCTAATAATCTTGTGCCCTAGAGATATTGACAACAGTCAGTGACTGGACCCCTCAATAATGTTTTCAGGGATGAAATTCTGTCAATCAAGAGTGATCAAGAAAGAAAACTAAAGAAAGTGGATATGATATTTTTTTATACAAGCGCAGTAAATCTTATAGCAGAAAATGATATCAGCATGAGATGTTTTACCTTTTATCTTTGAGAGTGAAGATGGCACAAGATGCTTGAAAAATAACAAACATTTGTATATTTTCTGAGGTGGTTTTTTTTTGCGCATATTTGAATGCTAGTCTGACAGTACTAGAAAACGAGTTAAGAGAAAATGCAACCTTCCCTGTATATTACCTCTCCAATCAAACATGTCTTGGAGGGATTTTCTAGGGATGAAAAGGGTAGTTTAGTCTTCATGCCCGTTCAGTCCTTGAGCTCTCTGTTGAGATGCCAGGTTTGCCTGTTAAGATGGCTTTATTTTGTAATATGGATTTTCTGGTGTTAAAGGAAAATATTTCAACCACAAAATACATTTTAGCATTACAGTCAGTGAGTAAAGGAGAAATTCTGTAGGAAAAACAGTCACATAGGCGTTAATTCAGATCTTTTGGTCATCTGCTTAAACAGATTGCTAAGGAGCTAATTGAACTAACCGATTTAGTTCTTCTCAACATATTAACCCATTCTAGGCATCTGGAATATGAATGAGCAAAAGGTTTAAATCTGGAATATCATTTGTAGATTGTAAAAAGACTCGCATACCTTGTGAGCAGAGGTGGTAGAAACTATAACCGTAACAGAATATAACTATGGTAGGGGAGAGCTATGATCAAAGAAATGGGGGGGCCTGGGTGCTAAGTTTAAGTATGGACATTTATATGATTATATGCCCAGAACATTAGAGGTACAAAAACGAGAGAAGAAGGCTAACTTGTACAGAGCATTGGTACAGCTGCTTTGAGCTACAGGAGGATATATTTATAGAGTAAACAGCATGGATCTATGGTACAACCAGTGAGGAAAGAGTGGTGAAAAGAAGAAATGATGGGTTACCTAGCATGGGAATCAGGCTTACATAGCTACATTCCCCAGCTAAGTGCAAAAGGGATAACGATAAAGAATAATCTTCTGCAAGCAATCAAGCTTGTATAACTGACGGCTGGGAGATATTCTCAGCACAGTGAATGATGACAAGGGCAAAGAAGAATGATCAAAACAAAAGCAAGACAGAAAGAGAAAGCTGTATCGCTAACAGTTGGAAGATATCTTAGCTATAGCAGTGTAAGCAGGGTCAACCAGGCAGAATGTGGGTAGGTCAAATGGTCCTTATCTGCTAACACAATGGGGCAGATTTTCAAAGGGTTACGTGCGTAACAAGGAGAATCCGCTCCTGCTCATGCCAAGTCTATTTTGCATAGGCCCGGCGTCACGCGCAAGCCCCGGGACGTGCGTATGTTCCGGGGCTTGAAAAAGGGGGCGGGAAGTGGGTGGGGTGGGGCAGTCCGGGGGCGGGATGGGGCTGGAGCCTTCAGGCACAGCGGCCATTTGCCGCTGTGCTCGGGATCGTGGGCCGGCCGTTGGCCAGCACCCATAACCTACGCCTGCCCGGAAGCAGGCGCAACTTATCAGATAAAGGTAAGGGGGGGGTTAGGTAGGGCTGGGGAGTGGGTAAGGGAGGGGAAGGTGGGGGGGGCGGAAGGAAAGTTCCCTCCGATGATGTTCCAATTTCGGAGCGGCCTCGGAGGGAACACAGGAAGGCTATGCGGCTCGGCGCACGCAAGGTTCCCAAGTGTGCACTCCTTGCATGTGCCGACCACAGATTTTATAACATGTGTGCACGCATGTTATAAAATTGGGCATAGATTTGTGCGTGCCGGGTTGCGTGCACAAATCTACGTCTGCGCGTAAATCTTAAAATCTGGCCCTATATTACTATTGGCCTTATCAGGGTCAGTCATCATCTACTTGCATATATCAATTCCATTTTAATATTTTTTCACTTTTTTTTTACCTAGTTCAAATAATTACAGAATGTTGAAACATTTATTATTATTATCATTTTACAATCTGCTTTTCCTCTAAAGTGTTCAAAATGGGGCATAACATTTTAATATCATTGGCAACACCCCCAAAAAATACGGGAAGGCCAATATTTAGTGCTACTTAGCCAGATAAATAAGAACTTATCTAGTTAAGTGGCAGCCACTGAATATCCAAATGTTCAATGGCCACCATTTAGCCAGATCCCATCTCCACAATCTAGACCTATGCCTAGCACCCAGTCCAAGGCCTGGTCTTGTCACCAAGACCTATGCCTTGCCCTGGCACCAGGGACCCAGTCCAAAACCTAGTCCAAATGCTCAAGGCCTGGTCCTTCGCCAAGGCCTAGGCCTGGCACTAGGGACTGGCCCAAGTCCTGTTCCGGTCACTGAGGCCTAGGCCTAGGCCCAGCTCAAGGGCCCAGTCCCAATGCCAAGGCCTATACCTAGGCCTGGTACCAGGGCCTAGCCTGAGGTCTGATCCCATCACTGAGGTCTACGCCTAGGTCTAGCACTGGGGCCTAGCCCAAGGCCTGTTTTGTTGCATTAAATCAACATGGCACCATCACTCCAGATGAAAGTGCCATAGTGACGGTACTCTGGAATGTCCTTCATGTAGACAACTTCATTTTTTGAAGATCAATTAAGAAAAAAACATTTTGAGGACTTGTCCTAAGCCTCCAGGTCGGGCCTAGGTTTAGGAAATAAGATGGGGCTTCGAGCTAGACTCTGGAGTTGGGCCTAGGCCTTGGCAATGGGACTAGGCTTTGAGCCAGACACTGGTAAAGGCCCTCAAGCTGGGCCACAGTGCTGGGCCTATGCATTGGGTTGGGCCTCGATGCAGGCCTGTTTTTTTGGGGTGATAGTTTGCAGTTCAGATGTTTTTTTTGTTTTTGGAAAAGGCAAGAGTGTTTGCTGTTTTTTTCCAGTTTGGCAAATGAACCAAACTATCAAAGATTAAATGAACCAAATCTTGATGGAAAAAATCCTCTAAAAGATTTGAACTGAAACAAAAATTTGGGGATTGAACCAATCAAAACTTTTGGGGTTATACACCCCAATCACACAACCATAAAAGCAGTAGTGAGAATAATTTGATGTATTTCTATAGCATCTTCCATCCAGATACTAATTCTTCAGTCTCCAGAGGCGGTTTTACATTTGGCCGATCGCAGGTCCGTCCCACGACCGACTGCTCTTACTTTTCCTCTTGGGCCACTGGAGGCCTGCCGATGCCAGCTGGGTGGGGATGCGGCCTGCCGCTGTAAAGGCCTGACATGCTGTGCTAGGGCCGCTGCTCAGCTTAGCGGGGCGTCCCTAGGTGCGCATGGCTTGAGCACATTTAAAGTGCCCATGGCGGGAAATCCACTGTGGCACCCTGACATGTCACAGGATTTCCAATATTTAAGGCCTGCTCTGCCCTACCTCAGACACCTTGGCAATAGGTCAGTCTCCCTGGAGTAGCTCTTTGCCACATTTGTCCTGGTTCCTGATACTGTATCTATTCTTGTGCCTTGCCTTTGAATTCCTGTGTCTTTGGAGTTCCTACATCCCTTTCTTGTGGTCCCTTGTCTTCCTTTATTGTCTTCCTGCTGTGCTGACCCTGTCTTTCTTCCTTTGGATTGACTCCTTGTCTTGACTTCGGACCTTTTCTTGACCATTGTGGATTTCTATCTGCCTTGTGACCTCTGCTTGCTTCCTGTCTTCCTGAATGCTACCTGCCCCAATCTCGCCCTCCTTCTCGTCTTGCTATCTGCTTCTGGCCCCAACTTCTGCTTAGACTGTCCCTGTTTCCTTCTCGCTTGCCAACCTTCTCTTCACCCACAAATTCATCCCTGCACAGAGGCCCACACCTAAGTGCAGCTGGCTCCGGCACCCGAGGGCTTAACCTAAGGGGAATGTGGGCTGGTAGTGGTTGAAGTTCCTGTTTGACCTCTGCTCCAGCCAGCTCCACCTGCCAACAGTGAGGACCTGCAGGGCTCCACTGTGTGGGTAGCATCAACCTCACCTTAGTCCAAAGGTCCATTTCCACAACAGACAGAAACCAGTATACAAAATTGAAAAAAAAAAGTCATCTCAAGCAATTAGCTAGAGTCAGCATCTTTCCAATTATTCATCTATCCATTTCTCTTATTGTTCCCCTCTGTTCAGTAGATGCAACAGACTCAAGATAAATACAGAATCCTTATTTTCTCTTTTCTCACATAATGTGATGTGAATCAGGGCTGTGAGAAAAGTCTAGGACAAGACAAGATTGCACTTGTAAGATTGAGGTCTCATCTGTGATTGACTGATGACTTCTCAAAGTTGCACTCTCTGGGAATCTGAAGACTGTGTCTTTTATACCTCCTCAGGGGTTTTCCATATCCTCATCTCTTTAGAACGTTTAGTTAGTTGTCAATAGGGTCATGTTACACTTTACTAGAAATTCTCAACAGGAATATCTGGTTTTAATAAAAAGGAGGGAATTATTAGTTTTGCTTACTTTTTTAGCTCTGCAGAGGCAAAACCCTTTGAGAACCAATATGAAAGAAGGTGAAATTACTTCTTACCTGATAATTTCCTTTCTTGAATGCAGTCAGACCAGTCCATACAAACAGTCCATCCTTGCCAACCATCAGGTGGCGACAGAGATCAGCAGGCTAACTGATGTCACCCCATATATACTTCTTTTTGCACATTCCAGCCGCGCTAGTACCACAGCCAGGCCTGCTCACCTCACTCAGGCAGGTCCTGGTCCATCCTCCCTTGCAGCTGCAGCCAGCTCCTCTCGCCCACGTCGCTCCACGGCATTCCCAGGCCCGTCGGGGCCTTCAGATTCGCAGCACTCCTCATGTTGGGGCTCAGCGTTCTCCTCGACATCGGCCCCGCCCCTAGGTGCGTGCGTACGCGGGCCGCTCGGTCCTTTAAAGGGCCCAGTGCAGGAAATCGGTCCGCGGCACCCGATGATGACATCACTTAACCATGGTATATACAGCGAGGCTCTGTTCCCAGAACCTCGCCTTGGCAATCGGGTTGACACCTTCGGTGTAGCTAGTTTGCTGTTCCTCGTTCCTGTGTTCTCCTGCTTCCTTGTTCCAGTCCTGTTCCAGAGTTCCTGTGTTCCTGTTTTGTTCCGGTGTTCCTGTCTCATTCCAGTGCTCCTGTGTTCCTGTCTTTCCATGGTCCTCTCTGTGTTCGTGTCTCTCCCTCCTCCTACTCCAAGTTTCTCTCCTTGGCGTACCTTCTCGGACTGATTCATGGTACTGACCTCTGCTTGCCTGACTACATTTGACAGCCACCTGGAACTGACCTCTGCCTGTCCTCTGACCACGTTTGATCACTGCCTGCCTTCTGACCATGTTTGACTGCCGCCTGGAACTGACCCTTGCTTGCTTGACCTCGTATGGACTGACCTTGGAACTGACCCTTGCTTTGGCTGACCATCCTCGGACTGATACCCTGGCTTTGACCCTTGCACTACGCTCGGATACTCTGTTTGCTCCTGTGACAACCAGACCAGCCTGCTCGGATGCTGACCATGGCCTACCTTCAACTAGACCAATAGGCGCTGCCTATCTCGCCCAGAGGACCTTCACTTCCTGCTTCCTTCTAGAGGTCTCCAGTGATTCCGGTCCTGGTCTAGCCCATCCTATCTTCACCAGCCACGCACCTTTGCTCGTGGTGGGCACACCTCTCCGCTACTTCTCTAGGAGACCCTCAGAGGCCCACCTAAGTCCAGGTGGTCCGGGTACCCAAGGACTCAACCTGTGGAACCCCCGGATTGCTATTGGCGAAGCTCCAGCTAGCCTCTGTCTCCTTGTGTGCTCCGCCTCCTGGTGGCAGGCACTCTCTGGGTCCGACCAGTGGGCCCTAGCAATCCTGCACCAGGCCAAGGGTCCACCTCCAGTGCAACACTTCTGTGCTGACACTAGCCTACCAGTATTTCTATAAAAAGCTAACTGTGGATATACTTAATAGAGATGTGCATTCGTTTTGCCGAATTGGAAAATTGCAACGAAATTGTCCAATTCGGCATGTTTCAGGGAGCCCGAAAAAAATCAGGATTTTCCTGTTTTTTCACAAAAATGTGTTTTTCCGATTAGTGCGCACTAACGGGAGTCAGTGCGCGCTAACTCCCTATTAGTGCGCGCTATCTCCCGTTAGTGCGCACTAACAAAAACTAACAAAAAGTAACAAAATCTAACGGTTTTTGTTAGTGTGCACTAACAGGAGTTAGCATGCACTAACGGAGAGTTAGCGCGCACTAACTAAAAATCGATTTTTGGCGAAAAAAAAGACCCGAACCCAAAAAAAAACGACATTTTCCATGGTGGCCGAAAAACGAGAATGACACGAAACACAAAAAATGATGCACATCTCTAATACTTAAATACAAGCAACAATTTAGAAACATCTTATTCCTCCATGTAATTAAAAAAATTTTAACCAAGGACTTTCTGCAGAATAAGGAGACAGAAAAACATAGGATATAGCAATCATGAGAATTTTAGGAAATCAAGAACAAGTTATACTCACCACAGGGTGAAGTAAAGACACAAAGCCTGGATTTGACTCCTCTGAGGGGTCCAGAAACAATAGTCTCCTGAAAGACTAAAAATACAGAAAGATAGCAACAAACAATAGTAGCATTAGGAGGGTCATTGACTGGTTTGACTGCGTTCCAGGAAAGGAAATTATCAGGTAAGAAGTAATTTCACCTTCCTCTTCATTTAGTCAGACCAATCCATATGAGGGGGATGTACCCAAACTATTCCCTAACAGGGTAGGGCACTTCCCGAGCCTCTCACAACACTGCTGAGGTGAAAGAGGCCTCACATGATATCCAGATAGTATTGTCTAGAGAAAATATTCAAGGAACACAAAGTTGCCACTCTACAAATATTTGAAGGAAACACTAACTCCAGTTCTGCCCACGAAGTAGCATATGCCATCGTGGAATACTTCCGAATCTACGATAGCAAATAAACACCAGAATCCACATAACTGCTGTAATCACCTCTTTGATCCAGGTTGTCATAGCCCTAGAGGCTGCTTCACCTTTCTGCATAAAATGATAATCAAACTCCTGAAGACATTGCTATCCTTAAGATACCTCAACAAATGCTGCATGTCCAAGGGACGAAGGAGTGTGTAATCCACCACATCCATCATCCTGTCAAAGGAAGCAGAGAAATAGACTAATTTAGCTGAAAACCCGACTCAACCTTTGGAAGAAATCAAGGGACTGTGCAAAGCAGAACCCTATCCTGTGTAATCATCAGAAAAGGTTCCCTACATGACAGCGCCTGCAACTCCAATATCCTACGAACTGAACAAATAGTGACAAGAAATACCATATTTAATGTAAGCAATCATAAGGAAATACTTTTAAGAGGGAAAAGCTGTGATCTTGCCCAAAAAGTCAAGACTAAGTTCCCAAAGAAGAAATGGAATATGTAGTGGAGGTCAAATATGCTGAATGGCCCTCAAAATGCAAGAGACATCAGGATGAGAAGACAGAAGCCCACCCTGAACCTGACCTCTATAGCAAAAGAGAGCTGCCACCTAAACCTTCAAGGTATTAAGGGCTAAACCCTTAGAAGGGCACTTCTGCAGGACATCCAGAATCAATGGTACTGATGCCTTGTCTGGAACCACTTTCACCCCGAATATCAATCCTCAAACACTCTCCAAACATGCACATAAGCCAAGGAAATGAAAAACTTCCTAGCCTTCAGAAGCATAGCCATCACTGCCAGAGAATAAATTTTCTTCACCAAAAGCACTCTCTCAAGGGCCAAACTGTAAGACAAAATGATCCAGATCCTTCTGAAATACCAGACCATGACAAACCAAGTCTTTCAAAAATGGAAGCTGAAGAGGGCTGTTGCACAGCAGATGCAGGAGGTCCACATACCACAGCTGCCTAGGCCAATCCGGTGCTACCAGGAAAACCAACCCTAAATGACCTGCAATATTTTGAAGTACTCTGTCTATTTTGGGCCAAGTCTATACCTTGGTCTCATCATTTTTTAATTCATTTTTCCTTAAAAATAGATAAACCTAGTTTCGGGCCAATACAGTAAAGTGTGCTCCGGCGAAGCGCACTGTTAGCCCGCATTTGGCCGTGCGTTTTCGACACACTATTTTTTACTCCTTATATAGTAAGGGGTAAAAGTGCGTCGAAAACACGCAGCCAACCCTCCCAAAACTAATAGCGCCCGCAACATGCAAATGCATGTTGATGGGCCTATTAGTTATTCCCGTGCAATTCAGAAAGTAAAATGTGCAGCCAAGCCGCACATTTTACTCTCAAAAATTAACTCCTGCCAAAGGCAGGCGTTAATTTCGGCCAGCACTGGGGAAGTGTATAGAAAAGCAGAAAAAACTGCTTTTCTGTACACCCTCCAACTTAATATCAAAGCGATATTAAGTCAGAGGCCCCAAAAATAAAAAAAAATTAAAAATTTTAAATAATTAAAATTTAAAACAAAAAATTTAAAAATCTGCCCATGGCCTGTGGGTTGAAAGATGGATGCTCAATTATGCCGGCGTCTGTTTTCCGAACCCAAGGCTGTCAGCGGGTTTGAGAACCGACGCCAGTAAAATTGAGCGTTGGATGTCAAACCCGCTGACAGCTGCTGCTTCTGTCAAAAAGGAGGCGCTAGGAATGCGCTAGTATCCCTAGCGCCTCCTTTTCCTGCGGGCCCTAATTTACATACCTGGGCTTTCTGTATTGTGTGCCCAGAAGAGTGGCCTGTGCGCACGTCGAGAAAGCGGGCGCTTGCCGGCTCTCCCGCGCGTTTTCCTGTATCGGCCTGTTAGATAAGAATAAGTTCAACTGTCTGAAACAAAAATCCATATAGACTAATTCATTTATAGAGGCCTTAGTTCCTAAATTACCTCTGTCCCCAATAGCCTCAGTTGACTACTCTGTTGCATTGTGAAACTCTACTATCTCTTCGATAGTTAAAACTCTGACCTCTTCCAACAATAAAATAGTTAATAAGGCTAATAAGGTGTGCTCCATGGTACATGAAAGCCCTTCATACACTCAAGACATTACTTAGATCTAAGGAGTGAAAATGGCGACATAACAAATCTGCTGAGTCAAATAATGCCTTTTATTGTACTCTTAGGAAGTACAATAAAGAAATTAGCTTCGCCAAAAAACTTATTATGCTAAGAAAATCTCACATGCAAATGGTAACCCTAACACTCTATTTAACATTGTTAAATCCTTAACTATGTTGAATATAAGCAACATTAGTGTCTTTGATGACAATATCTGTAATAAAATAGCTAATCGTTTTAAGTCTAAAGTAGACGATATTTCTAAAGAGTTCCAACATCTATCTTTTCCTTCTTCCAACATCTCATCTATTAGTACCAACTGGTCAGAATTTTCTCCAGTTTCTGAAACTACTATTCTAAATATCATTCAGAAACAGAAGACCTCTAACTCCCCATTAAATCCATGTTCAGGAAATATTTTGAAAGCCATTCCTCCGTTAGCTAGTAACTTTTTATGTTCTCTTGTAAATCAATCTCTTGACTCAGGGCACTTTCCAGAGAACCTAAAAAGAACTTCAGTTCTTCCCATAGTGAAAAACAAGTCAAAAAATTCTATGGATCTGGACAATCTCAGACCCATTGCTCTGTTACTTTCTCTATCTAAATTGATTGAATCAGTAGTTTTGCACCAACTTACTGATTTTCTGACAGATAACTATATTTTACACCCCTCACAACACGGTTTTGAAAGGGTCACTCTACTGAAACCTTACTGCTATCCTCCTTTGATACGTTATATCGAGGAATGGATTCTAACATTAACTATATCTTGGTCTTTTTAGACATATCAGCCGCTTTTGATACTATAAATCATCAGATTCTGCTTTCTGGTTTACAAGCTATAGGTATTACAGCCAAAGTTCTGGACTAATTCTCCTCTTTTTTAACTAACAGATTGCAACAAATTAATATCAATAATCATTCTTCGGATCAATACATAATTTCTTCAGGTATACCACAAGGATCATCCCTATTTCCTATTCTTTTTAATATCTATCTTATCTTCTTCCTCTCTGCCATATTCTTTCCTCATTAAATATTCAATTTAAAGTTTATACAGATGATAGTCAGTTTTTAGTACCCTATAATAATTCTTGGTCATATACTCTCTCACTTATCACACTATATCTGAATACTATCACTACTTGGCTCTCAAATAATAGGTTAAAATTAAATTCGGTAAAAACTGAATTGGTCTACATTACTTCAATATCAGAATCTACAGTAGGTCCCCCATCTCATTTTATTTTTAACGGTATTTCAATTCCAATTCGAAATCAAGCAACCAGCCTTGGAGTTATACTCAATTCAGATTTATCAATGAAGAATCATATATCGGCTATTACAAAAAAATCCTTCTTTAAACTTCATCTTCTTAAAAGGTTATGCCTTTTACTGTTTACTCAAGATTTTCGTACTGTTCTACAGGCCCTGATTTTTTCAGGACTCGACTATTGCAATGCACTTTATCTGGGACTACCAGACTCCACAATTAATCCTCTACAAATGGTTCAAAATTCTGCCGTGCGTGTTCTTTCTGGTGTCTCCTTTCATTGGCTTCCTGTTAAATTTAGAATACTTTATAAAATCCTCACAATTATTCATTCCCTAATTCATAATCCACAATCTTCATGGCTCTGCACTACTCTCAGGATATATAAACTAGTTAGACATTTCAGATCACTTACAAAAAATTTATTAGATTTACCTTCTGCTCGTATTGGTAGGCTAGAGTTAACTTGGAAAAGAGCCTTTTCTGTAGCAGCTCCATACCTCTGGAATTCTCTACCTGAATATATCCGTCTTATATCATATACACAAGACTTTAAGAAAGCTTTAAAAACTCACTTATTCCAAAAAGCCTTTCAACATTTGACAAAAGATTAAGTTCAGTATTGTCTTGACATATAATCTCTGTTATGAATGACAGTTGTTCCTATCCTTTGTTCCCTCCATTTTATGTTCCCTTCCTTCCCCTTCCCTCCCTTCCTTCCCTGTTTGTTTTTAAATTACATATTCATTATGAACATGCAGTAGTAATATGGCACTTATGTCAAGTTTTTGGTTTGTATATGAAATTTATTGTCTTTTTGTGGTTAATTATTATTTTAATTGCTTATATTATTTATTTTACAAATTATGTTTGTTTCTGTTGTTAACCGTTTTGATCAAATATTACTTTTGTAAAGGTGGTATACAAACAATTTTTAAATAAATAAAAATAAAATAAAATACAATGTCTCCTCTGTCAGCCATTCCTGCACTAGAACATTGATTCCGTAGCCCTGAAAATCTCTCCTATGACTAAAGAGCCTGCATGCTTTTATGTTCCCGCTGGTTGCCATCAAATCCAGATCCAGCAGACTCCCATCTGATGATGATGATGAGATCAAAGGCCCTTGATGACATTCCACTGGATCTAGGACATGGCGACTGAGATAATTGGCATGCACATTATCCACGCCCTCTATGTGGGATTCTGACAAAGCCTGCAAATTCAGTTCTGCTCAAGGAAGAAGCAGATCCACCTCCAAAAAAACTGGATGACTTTGGGTTGACTCTTTGATTTATATAGACTACCACCGTGGCATTGACAGACATCGTCCTGACAGTCCAAGCGCTAACTGAGGCCACCTGAATTGCCCGGGCCTCTAGTCAGTGGATAGACTGGATTGCCTCCTCAGGAGTGGAGGTACCAAATCCACCCCTCTGTCCAAGTGCTTGCGATCCAACCACTATTGCATCTGTCTGGTTGACTCCAGGAGTAGCAACATCACTGAGTAGTCATAGAACTGAGGATTCAACCAGGAAATCAAGGCCTTCTAAAGAGGCCCCATGTGGCTCTTGCTTACGGCACCAAGTCCAAAGCTGCTATTAACCAAAGAGTCTGAAGATAGGACCAAACGGTCCGATTCCTGACCATTCCCAACTTCTGGATTTGGTCCCATAATTTCTTGGCTCATTGTTCCAGCAGATACAGTTGGTCTATCTTCATATAAAGTGAATTACAATATACAGACCAATATATAGTGAATTATAATAGTCTAATTTAAATGGGATCAGTGCATGGATCATAGTGCCCGCATCCTTATATTCCAAATATGATCTAAGATTGGAATTGGACACAGTTGAAGAAAAGAAGATCTGACCAAATACAAAATTTATACCCGCAAATTTAATTCAGTATCAGTAGCCCTAACATTTTCTGACTTTTTTTTAAACGTTTTATTTTTCCAGAAAACAGGACATAGACACGGCTCAATATAGTTAACAACTGAGAAATAATGCATTAACAAGGTCTGAACAACATAACATCAGATGTAAATTGTCAGTGAAACCATGGTCTACAAATTATTCAAAAAATATCCATATAATTCTAATTTTGGGCATGTCACTTCCAAAATTTTCCCATGTACCATTATAGCCCTCAAGCTTCATTTTTAAGGCAACAGTAATGCATTCTAAAGTGGCTAACTCCAAGACTTTATTTCACCAAACAGAATCTTGTGATGAGGTTTTCCAAAAATATGCAATTGTTAACCATCCAGTTCGCAAAAAATGAGATACCAGCCTTTTATCTTTTTTTGACAAATCCTGTTCATCCCAACAGTTTAGGAGACATAGGGGTGGATTTTCAAAGGGTTACGCACGTATATTACACGAGTAACCCCGAAAAACCGCTCCTGCGTGCGCCGAGCCTATTTTGCATAGGCCCGGCGACGCATACAAGCCCTGGGATGCGCGTATGTCCCAGGGCTTGAAAAAATGGGCAGGGAGTGGGCTGGCTGGGGGCGAGGCAGGGGCGGGACCGAGGCCTCCAGCACAGCGGTCGTGCTGGGGGCTCATGTGACGGCACTTGGCCAGTGCGCGCAACCTACGCCTGCCCAGAGGCAGGCGCAACTTCACCAACAAAGGTGAGGGGGGGTTTTAGATAGGGCCATGGGGCGGATTAGGTAGGGGAAGGGAGGGGAACGGGGGCAAAAGGAAAGTTCCCTCCGAGGCTGCTCTGATTTCGGATCGGCCTCGGAGGGAACAGGGAAAGCCATCAGGGCTCCCCTAGAGCTCGGCGCGCACAAGGTGCACAAGTGTGCACCCCCTTGCGTGTGCCGACCCCGGATTTTAAATTGGGCATATATTTTTGCATGCCGGGTTGCACGCACAAATCTACGCCCGCGCGTAGGTTTAAAAATCTGGCCCATAACATGGGAGAGAGGGTGATATCAGTCCCCACAATGGTAATAATTATCTCTTGAAGTTCATTCCAAAACTTCCCTACTTCGCTATATCCCCTATATTGGCAGCAGTGTGGTGAGCAGGGGAGCTATATTGATATAGCTCCCCTGCTCACCACACTGCTGCCAGCACAGGGGATTCAAAACACTAAGAGGAAGATTTTCAAAGAGTTACGCACGTAACCCCGAGAATCCGCTTCTGCGCATGCTGTGCCTATTTTGCATAGGCCCGGCAACGCGCGTAAGCCCCGGGGCTTGAAAAAGGGGGCGGGGAGTGGGCGGGGCTCAGCCGGAGTCTCCAGGCACAGCAGCCATTTGCCCGTATGTCCCTCTGCTTGAAAAAGGGGTAGGGAATGAGCGGGGCAGGGGCATGGCCAGAAGCCTCCGAAGGCCTGCTAGGCCGGGGGATCACACGCCGGCACTTGGCCAGTGTGCGCAACCTACACCTGCCCAGAGGCAGGCGCAACTTAAATAATAAAGGTAGGAGGGGATTTAGGTAGGGCTGGGGGGCGGGTTAGATAGGGGAAGGGAGGGGAAGGTGTAGGATTGTGAAAGGAAAGTTCCCTCCAAGGCTGTTCTGATTTCGATAGTGGCCTTGGAGGGAACGGGGAAAGCCATCGGGGCTCCCCTAGGGCTCGGCACGCGCAAGGTGCACAAAGTGCACCCCCTTGCGCGCGCCAACCTGGGATTTTATAACATGCAAGCGGGATGTCCTAAACTACGCCTGCCCAGGGCTGGGGGGTGGGTTAGGTAGGGGAAGGGAGGGGAAGGTTGGGGGGGGGCAGAGGGAACGGAAGAAGGCTGCGCGACTTGGAGCACGCAAGGCGCACAAGTGTGTACCCCCTTGCGCGCGCCGACCCCGGATTTTATAACATGCACGCGGCTGTGTGCGCATGTTATAAAATTGGGCTTAGATTTGTGCGCGCCGGGTGAGCGCACAAATCTACTCCCACGCGTAAATCTTAAAATCTGGCCCTATGAGTTTAGGTAAGTCCACCATTTTAATCAAGTTGACCCTACCTAACAAGGAAATAGGAAATGGAGTCCAATGAATCAGATCTGCTTTTATTTTAGTCAGTACTCATGGATAGTTGGCCCGATTAAAGTCTTTAAGATTAGATGGAATGGATATCCTCAGGTATTTGATACCTTATCCTGAAATCGAGAGATGGCCAAACATCGTGGTATTCTACAAGTGGGACCAATACTCAAAATATTGAACTGTGTGTATGTAACCCTTGATTGGGGAGGTTTAGTCCCAAGGGTACACATAACTTTACTCTCTCTCCAAGGGTGGAATCTTTTTGAGAGAGGAAGCACTCGCTCCAAGGGTGGAATCTTTTTGAGGGAGGAAGCTCTCGCTTATGGACCAGGCAGTGATGTATTTCTTTCTGTGTGTGCTGTTAGATGCTAAGTCACAAGGAGTGAGATTCTGGAACAAACCACGCAAGGATCTGGTGTTAAATTACAAATGTACCAATTCTTTAACAATTAAATTAAAGTCCATTTATCCATAAAGGTGAAACAACAACTGATTGATGTACAGAGATAATTTTCTTTTCTGGGTAGGTGTTCTTTATCTCAGGTATCTGGGTAAAGCTTCCCATGGTGATTTTAAAGTATAAAAATGAAAACAAACAAAGAGCCAATCTGCGATCCTGTCTCTGCCAAAGCTAAGCACAAAACAAAAGGTATTGCCAAAACACTCCAAAAAAATGCTCTTCACCAACTAGAAACAGATTTTATATGAGACAGAACTGCATCATCAAGCCTTAGATGACGTGCTTAGTAGTGAGCTAAGCCGTCCGGTCTTATCTATCATTTGCGGTCCGAGAGAGATTTTTTAAATAGTATACAAAGTATACAAAGCTTTCCCAGTGGGCCAAATAGGAAACCGATTGGAGGGGGTCCCCTCAAATAACTACAACTTTTCCCGTGGTTCTATGGGGGCAATAGTGTGTGGTGCAGCTGCACCACCGCGATGTGGCCGGCTGCCCACTATCACCCCTGCCCCTTTTCTTTGCGACATCATTCTGCTAGGGTTAAATCTAGGGTTAAATGTTCTGATGAGGCAGGAGGCCTCACCAGAGGGTATAAAAACGGAATCCTTACTGCTCTGAGGCTAACTCAAAAGAACACACCGACTACTGAATAGTATGAGGCAACCAATCCCAGCCCTCCAAGTTGGGAGGGGCTGAAGAGGATGGAAAGGCTCACAGGAATGTTGACTAAGCAGGGACCTAGGACCATCTAGTGGATAACCCAAGGGGGTGGGTACCACATGTAATTTACCTTAAACCCAGACAGTAAGCTGTATTGCTTGAGAATTTCAACCAAGGCAGGGTGACTTTAATGGCCAAAGATTGCTAATAACTGTGGCACAGAGACCAATGAGAAGGCCTACAAATCCCCAGAATTTCAATTTTGGGCACACAAAAAGAGAGAGGCTGAGAGGGAAACAAACACACACAGAAAAACAACACAAAGAATCAATTTTCTTAAAATAAAAACTATGAATACATACAGATAGAGTAAAATAAGGAGGAACATAAAGACTTATCTGACTGTTGGTCTCTCAGCCTAAAGTCCTATAGGGAAAAGAATATAATTGTTAATAGCGTTTCAAGGCATTTCTATTCTATAAGAAAAGGGATTGAATGTGTTGAAGTTTCAAATTGTTGTCTAAGTATATAAAAAGCCTTTTCTTGAGGTATTATTTAAAAAACACATACTTGTTGAAAGATCTCAAGAGTAAGTTATGTTGTTTATTGCCAGTCAGTTCCTAATTCTTTTCTTTTCTTTTTTTTTTTTTTAGTACAATAAAATGGTTAAACCACCCTACACCCGGCAAGAAAGAAGGCTTTTCAGGTGCACCCCCTCAAGGAAACCATCGTGGGTCCCTAACTTACCTTCACTCCTTCAGCCTAGGACACCAAAGCAAGAGGGACTCCACCCTGAGGTGATTACACTTGCAGCTGATCTAACCAAAACTGCCTGGCCTATCCACAATGGGGGTAATTTTGTAATAGCCCACATAAGCTAAATGGCAAATACTCACATAAGTTGCATGTCTACTTTCTCTTTGAAAATTACCCCACAAACATTACCCACGCATAATTACACTTGCTAATTTGTGCATAGAATAATTACACCTGCTAATTTGTGCACGGAAAGTTTTGGGGAAAATAGACTTAGTTTTTGGGTACTTGCCAGGTTCTTATGGCCTGGATTGGCCACTGTTGGAAACAGGATGCTGGGCTTGATGGACCCTTGGTCTGACCCATATGGCATGTTCTTATGTTCTTATTTACTCGCATACTTTTGAAAATATCTGACTGTTATTTCTCAGCTGGTTGAAACTTACTTTGAGCTCTCTTGATTCCATACATAAACAATGAGGAGGAGGAGGATAAATATCCAGAAATATGTGCATAAGTGCAAACCCTTCTCATCTCTGCCCCTGGGAAGGCCTTTGCTTACTGTGGAGAAACTTACACCCACATACGGGTCAATTTTAAGAGCATTGCTCATGCAAAAATGCCCACATATGTATGTGCGCCGCGTGTGAGCAATGTGGATTTTGAAAAGCCGCAGATTACATGCATACGTACCCACGTGTGTGTGTGTGAGGAATGAAGGGGTGGAGCATGGGCATTCCAGGGCAGGACCAACACTTACATACACAACTCCATATAATTTTACACCTAAATTCGCAGCGCGCATATACAAGATATCCTGCGTAATTTTACTGCTGCTCCTGGAGATCTCGAGTTTTAGGACTTATAGGACAGGGTAAAAGATCCAGGTCATCGGGGTGGCGTGCAGGATGAAGAACCAGAGGGGTCTGAAAGACCTCACTATTAACTGGGCAAACTGGTGGACTAACTGGAAAACTGGGAATGAGCCTTGCGCGATCATGTTTTAAAATGTGCTTACATATGCGTGTAAAAGCCAACAGAGTCCCATGGAAGGCATGCGCGCTAGCTGTGCTCGAGTAACCTCTTAAAATTAGGAGCACATTTCTGCACGGTTGGTGCATTTAAGAACATATGCATGCAAGTGCACCTACGATTAAACATGACAGCGGATCTTCGTTACTGCACCAATATCTACATAGATTTACTCACATTTTAGGTGTGCATTTTTTTTTAATAACAGACCACTTCCATGGGTAAAGCACTGTTTTTGCCTGCTGAAATGTCTTTTAAAATTACCTTCCTTATGGATCGTGCCTCCATAGTAGTGGATGCTATGCACGTTGTCAAACCACTGGAACTGAAATCCTTTTAATTTTGGTGTGATAGATTATGTATTTTCCAGGCTCCTTAAGACAGTTATGAAATTGAAGATTTTGAACAATACTGACTGGATGAATAGCATTGTTATAGCTCTACAGCTGTTTAATCATTTCTATCGCATTGCAATTACCACCAACTCTTTACATTGTTTGAAAGTTCAGGCTGTCTAAAAATCTGTTTTTCTTCCATATTGCTCTAAAATAGACTATTAGCCAAATTATTACAACAATGTACCTGTCAGTCTAGATAAACTAAAACCTGTTCTATGGCATGCTAATCGTTTCTTCCTGAAGCTGAAGTGATCAAAATATAGACAAAAAATTCTGGGTCACTGTGAGGCAATAGAAAAAGAAGGGGCTGATTAAATAGGGCAGACAGATAAGAGGGACATACTCAGTAATTAGAGTTATCACAGGTGTATCCTGGAAACACCTTCCCCTCACTAAAAAAAAAAAAGTAAAATAATAAACATTTCCTTTTGACTTAATCAGAAAACATGGTAGGGGAAAGAGAAACCTGGACACCCATGGAAATATGCCCAGAAATGTATAGAAACTATTGCAAAGGTTTTTCATACATTTAAACAAGGATGGCTATACTCCAGGATGTTCTGAAACACTTACATTATTCACCTTCTCAACCATTGCTTTGATATACCAAACTGAGTTGCACTGAGTTGCTCTGTGATAGGGATGCCGCCAAACAAAAAATCGCTTTCAGATTTCTTTATCCAAACATCTGCAACATGACATGCATTCATTTTTTATAGAAATGTAACTGGAAAAGCTGGATTAAGGCAAACATCTGGAATTCAGAGACAGCAGTGAGCAAAGTGACTTGCCCAGAATTATAGTAAAGGGAGAGGATTATTAAACTCATGTCCCAGGACTTCTCCAGTTGACCAATGGGCCACACCTTCCTTATTTTGTTGTTGCTGGACAATCATCACAGTAAGATACTAAAGACAACTAGGTTGACAATGCATGTGTCCATTGCAGAACCACGGCTTCTAAAATGGCAACAAGGTAGCAATTTAGGTAATCACACTAAACTTAGTAAATGGGAAAGAAAACATTTAAGGCAAAAGACAACTCATGCATTCATAATGTTAAAAAAAAAAAAAAAGTCAGGTGATTTGGGCGATACAGTGAGAGCAGGACTGCGATGGCAGGTTAATCTAAGAGTAACCTAAATTTCCCATTCCACAGCTCTGTGCTTTAACCACTAGGCAACATCTGCTGTCTTCACTGACTGGACATAAAGTTAATGGAACCATTACAAATGGAATTCTTGCGGGATTACATACTGCATTAGAGCCACATAAAAATGACTGCATGATTCATATTATTACAGCGAATATCAAAGGAATTAATAATTTCCCACTTCTAATACAGCTTCTGGAAAAAAAAGAGGAACTTTGAAAAATAGTTTCATTCATCTCTTGCCAAAACAAGACCTCAGAGGTGAAACATACACATTTTTAATTAACAGCACGTGTTTTATTAAACTGTTTTTCATTAGGGAAATTAATCCCTCACACAGGTGAGCTTCTTAAACTTGATAATTGTGACAATCTATGGGTCCATGTACTCTATGTTTAATAAGGGTGTGCATGGAAAAATATTTTTTCTTCTTATGTTATTTCATTTTAATCATATTTTTTTGTTTTGTTTCATTTCTAGGGCATGCTGTTTTTTGCAATGCACATCTTTTTGCGAATAGCGCATGCTATAATGGTTTGGTCCATGCTAAAATAACATATGATATAAAAATTATGCTTTGGGGTATTTTCCCTGGTGTGGTGGATGGGAAATGACACAAAATGAAACAAGAAATATTATTGATGTTTTAAAATGGCTGCACATTCCTAATGTTTAGGCCAGAGGTTCTCAACCCAAAGCTTGTGACACACCTCAATAGACAAGTTTTCAGAATATGCACAATGAATATGCATGAGATAGATTTACATATAATGGAGGCAGTGCATAGAAATCTCTCTCATGCATATTCATTGTGGACCTCCTAAAAACTGGCTAGGTGTGTCCCCCAGGGCTGATTTTAGAATCATTGCTTCAGACTTGTAGTGCAATCCAAAAGATGATTCAGGGTATTTCTGCTGATGAAAGCTGACATAGATTATTGACCCAGAAAATACCAGAAGATATTCAGCCAATCAGAATACTACATTAATTTCACTTTAAAAGTTCTTATTCCATCTATAGTAGGGATGTGCAGCCCCACAATTTTCAATTTGGTTCATTTATTCAAAATATTTTTTGGGGGGGAGCAGGTCATTTTTATTTGATTTGTTTAATGATTTCTTTTCAGTTCTGTTCATTTGCCAAACTGAAAAAAAAAATTAAACAAGAAAAAAAAAACATTAAATAATTAACTGCAAGAAAAAGACCTCCGTGGTGGGACCTAGCCACGAATTGGACTCATCCCAGATCCAATGCCTAGCCCTGGCCTAGGCCCTCCCACTGAGGCCTAGCTTAGTCCAGGCCATGCACCAAGGCCTAGCCCCAATCCTAGCCTAGCACTGAGGCCTACCTCAAGACCTAGCTGCAGTGCAGAAGCCTAGCTCTGGACTGTGCTTGGCATCAAGTTCTAGCCCCAGTCGTGGGCCAGGTCTGATACTGAGGCCTAGCCCTTGGCCCCTGCTTACTCCTTACCAGATCCTGCATTGAAATGGACAAGAGCAATACCCAATCAGTCATGCCTTGGACCCAGTGCTTTAAAAATGGCGCCATCCATCTAGGAATGGCATAGAAATGACATCACTTTGGTGTCTTCCTCTGGTTTGGCTGGCACCATTTTGATGTATGGGTGTAGAAATGTATAGGACAGGGTAAGAGGAGGCAAGGATGGGATTTCCCCAGCCCTGATAATTGTAAAGGAGCCAGCTCTGGCCCACTCTGGCACAGCAGCAGTACT
This sequence comes from Rhinatrema bivittatum, assembly GCF_901001135.1. Lineage (NCBI taxonomy): Eukaryota > Metazoa > Chordata > Amphibia > Gymnophiona > Rhinatrematidae > Rhinatrema > Rhinatrema bivittatum. The sequence goes on along the minus strand of NW_021820796.1, from coordinate 89,001 downwards.
AGGCCCAGCCCAGAGCTAGACCATGGCACCATTGTTTTTAAATGCCATGAAGAAAAAAGTATCCACATTTTTGGGATATTTTCATAGGTGACTATTTTGGGTTCATTCCACTTAGAATGAACCAAAAATGGACTCATTTGTTAAATATTTTGCATTTCTTAAAAACCAATGCACATCTCTATCTATAGTGTAAATTCATGTAGAACAGCAATAAATTGTTCTGCTGTGCAATAGCATTTGTTTACACCAGAGAATTTTTGGGTTCTTAAGATGTAGGAGAAGGATGGAATGGCATGGTGTAAAAGAGATTTTGTAATGCTGGCAAGGAAATAATTGATGGTGAAACCTTGGTGCTGAGGGGTTATTGACACACTCTACAGGGTTAATTTGGTAGGCCCACCCTGTCAGAGAGTACTCTGTGGTGGGATGGACCGGAGCTTCACCTATACTAGCCACATTCCCCGCAGGTCTTAGGTTGATCCCTAGTGCATGGCGAGAACAAGAGTCCAAAAGCCGGGTGGAGGTCAGGGCAGGCAGCAGACAAATTGAATCAGTAGACAGGCCGGAGGTCAGGGCAGGCAGCAGACAAGGATGGTTAAAGTCCAGAGCCGAGGTCAGAATTCAGGAAGTCAGGCTGACGGAGAGAGAGACAAGACGAGACAAAACAATACAAGACTGGGGAACGGCACAGACAGAAACAGAAGCAGACAAGCCAAGGCAGGGACTCAGGAACAAGGCAGGAGACAAAGCAGGAGACAAGGACAGGACTGGAACGCAGGATCACTGGAACACAGAACAAACAGGAACACAGGAATAAGGCAACATGCACTGAATTAGGATTTGTAGCACTCACAAGGTCTCATGTGGTAGGAATGTTGCCAAATCCAGCCACCATGTTGCTATGCCCAGCCTCCCTATGGGCAAGGAACTACTGTGGGGCCTGGACTTAAGTAGGGCAGGCAGGTGACATCATCAGGAGGCACCATTCAGGTTCTTCCCACCACTGTGCACATAGTTTTAAAAAGGATGCGCGGGTGTCCATGTGCGTGCACTTCCCGATGTGTGCATATGGACCTGTTGATTTTATAACATGTGCGTGCTGATGCGCGCATGTTATAAAATCTAATACCTGTCCATCTGGTCCTTTCCGACCCTCACTCCTGGCCCAAAAAGCTAATCTGACCAGAGCCAGCCAGGGCTTTCCTTGAGCCTTGCTTGGGTTCCACCACCACAACCACCACCTGCTTTAAACATGCTGGGGCTGGAAAACTCTCTTCCTGGGCCCCCACTTACCTCCTTTTCAGATCCTGAATAATAAAGAGCAAGAGCGATGTCCACTTGCTCCTGCTTGACTTCAAGTCTGTTCAAAATGGCACTGTCCACTTGGAGGAGAGCACTGTAGTGACATCACATTGATGCCTTCCTCCATTGTGATTGGCACCATTGCTTTCTGAATTACTATTGAAACCTAATTGGTCCTGCTCCTTCCCTGTCCCATTTCAATTGCCTCTGCTTTGTCTGGCTTTGCTTCCCCGACCAACTGTAATGGGACTGAACCGAATGAATCAAAAAAAAAATTGTATTTTTCAGTGGACTGCATCAATTCTGTTCAGATGTTCCAAACTGAACTGAAAATCAATTCATTTGGATCAAATTTCACTTCTGGATCATCTAAATGCACATCTCTACTATTAAACAGGCCGATTCAGTACGGTGCGTTTTCGACGCGCTATTACTACCCCTTTTACAGTAAGGGGTAGTAATAGCACGTGGAAAACGCGCATCCAACCCCCCAAATCTAATAGCACGCTCAACATGCAAATGCATGTTAATGAACCTATTAGTTAATCTTGCTCGATACAGAAAGTAAAATGTGCAGCCAAGCCGCACATTTTACTCTCAGAAATTAACGCCTGCCCAAAAGCAGGAGTTAATTTCAGCCAACACCGGGAAAATGTACAGAAAAGCAGAAAAAACTGCTTTTCTGTACATCCTCCCACTTAAGCGATATTAAGTCGGAGGCCCCAAAAATAAAAAAAAATCTGCCCACGGGTTGGAAGATGGACACTCAATTTTGCCAGCGTCCATGTTTTAAACCCGTGGCTGTCAACCAGGAGAGAGGCCTGGGCGTGCGTTGGGAGAGCGGGCGCACGCCTCGGAGCGCTCGCTCTCCCGCGCAGTTTACTGAATCGGCCTAAAAGTGCATTAATATGTACTTTAACATGCAGTTTTAAGGCACTTTAAGAACTGTGGTATTTACTAAATTGCAATAACTGATTACTGCCGTTTAGTGAATACTGCAAAACTGTTGCCACCCATGGGAATGCACGATCCAGTTCCCCTCTCCCATCACTAATGCATATGAGAGGCTTGGAGCTCCAACTTAGAACCCATTCAGCACAAAACCTCTCTCCTTACCTGTAGGATCTCTCAGGTGATAAAAGGGGTAGGAGCAATCCCTTGTCATGTCTGCTCCACTGGTGCCATCATTCAGAATGGCACAAGAGGGGCAGGAGCACCAGGGGGATCATTCCTGCCTCTTTTTGACCTGAGAGCATCAGAGGGGGAGAGGGGATGGGGATCCACCAACAGTAGGGGGAAGGGGGTTCCTTTGTATTTTGAGTAGGGGGTGAGGGTTGACATCTGGAGATAGGGCCTATTAATTAATATTTTTTAGGAGCCCTACAAAAAGGAGATTGTGCTATGGAATGGGGGTATCTTGGTGTTGCAAGGTTCTAAGTCAGGGCTTCAGACATCTTTAGGCTTCAGCCAGGGGCATCATGAGAACACTGCCAGGTGTCTTAAGTTACAAATGTGTGCACAAATTCTCATGTATATGAAAACCATGAGCACTGCAAGTTCAGACTTATCCAGATAAATGCCTATTTATCCGGCTAATTAACAGCATGTAGCTAGATAAGTCCAAAAAGCACTACTTTTTTTTTTTTTTTTTTAATTTTCAAATGCAATTTTATATCTTGTTTTAGGAAATGATTATATACTTAGAAACAAACCAAATGGGCAAAATGCAGCAAGAGTTAAAGTTAAAGAATCTTAATTTTAAGGCCACATCATGGGAAGAGATGCACAAGAAAAAAGAAACTAAAATGATTCTCAATTAAACTAAATACTTATAGCCTCCTAAACTATCAGGTTAAACAGTCCCCAAGCTGGAAGACACAGATTTATTCTGCAGGAAATCCTCTAATTGTACTGGGTCTACGAACATATACCACCACCTATCCCCAGAAAGATTAATAGTACACTTGCAGGGGGCCCTCAATACAAAAGAGACACCCAGGGCCAATACCTTATGGGCCAGATTTTCAAAGGGTTACGCACGCCAAGCCTATTTTGCATAGGCCCGGCGACGTGCGCATGTTCTGGGGCTTTGTGAAAGGGGCGAGGCGGGGGCAGGGCAGGGCGAGACTGAGGCCTCTGGCACATCGGCCGTGCTGGGGGATCGAGCACTGGCACTCGGCTGGCGTGCGCAACTTATTAAACAAAGGTTAGGGGGGGGGGGTTAGATAGGGCTAAGGGGCGAGTTAGGTAGGGGAAGGGAGGGGAAGGACGGAAGGACGGAAGGAAAATTCCCTCTGTGGCAGCTCTGATTTCGGAGCGGCCTTGGAGGGAATGGGGAAAGCCATCGGGACTCCCCTAGGGCTCGGCACGCACAAGGAGCACTAGTGTGCACCCCCTTGCGCGTGCCGACCCCGGATTTTATAACATGCGCGCGCATGTTATAAAATCAGGCGTTCATTGTGTGAGCCAGGTAGCCCGCACAAATGTACCCCACGCTCGTAGGTTTTAAAATCTGGCCCTAAGTGTTTTAAGGAGAAAAACGCTTCCCCTGGATTATCTCCTTCACCACATCTAGGAATATGGAAATTGACTAGCCCATGAGATAGAGAGAGAACCTCTGTATGAGTCAATCTGAACACTCTCTCTATATATATATTAGGGATGTGAATCGTTTTTCAACGATTAAAATTATCATCCGATAATTTTAATATCGTCTTAAATCGTTATAGAACACAATACAATAGAAATTCTAACGATTTATCGTTAAAAATCGTTAAATCGTGTTAGTGCGCACTAACTCCCGTTAGTGCGCACTAACAGAAAATGATACAAATTGACACTTTCCAGGTCTGTAAAGGTCAGTTAGGAATGAATATGTATTCCTATTGGCTGGCTGCCCTCTTATCTATTGATGTTACCAAGGTTCCCACTGAGGTGATGGTTGGGGGGATGGGAAATGGAAATGGAAACTCAGGAACACTAACAGAAAATGATACAAATTATTGACACTTTCCAGATCAGTAAAGGTCAGTTAGGAATGAACATGTATTCCTATTGGCTGGCTGCCCTCTTATCTATTGATATTACCTAGGGATGTGAATCGTTTTAGGACGATTAAAATTATCGTCCGATAATTTTAATATCGTCTTAAACCGTTATGGAACACAATACAATAGAGATTCTAACGATTTATCATTATAAATCGTTAGAATCGTGAGCCGGCACACTAAAACCCCCTAAAACCCACCCCCGACCCTTTAAATTAAATCCCCCACCCTCCCGAACCCCCCCCCAAATGACTTAAATAACCTGCGGGTCCAGCGGCGGTCCGGAACGGCAGCGGTCCGGAACGGGCTCCTGCTACTGAATCTTGTTGTCTTCGGCCGGCGCCATTTTCCAAAATGGCGCCGAAAAATGGCGGCGGCCATAGACGAACACGATTGGACGGCAGGAGGTCCTTCCGGACCCCCGCTGGACTTTTGGCAAGTCTTGTGGGGGTCAGGAGGCCCCCCCCAAGCTGGCCAAAAGTTCCTGGAGGTCCAGCGGGGGTCAGGGAGTGATTTCCCGCCGCGAATCGTTTTCGTACGGAAAATGGCGCCGGCAGGAGATCGACTGCAGGAGGTCGTTCAGCGAGGGTTCCGGCGCCTCGCTGAACGACCTCCTGCAGTCGATCTCCTGCCGGCGCCATTTTCCGTACGGAAACGATTCGCGGCGGGAAATCGCTCCCTGACCCCCGCTGGACCTCCAGGAACTTTTGGCCAGCTTGGGGGGGGGCCTCCTGACCCCCACAAGACTTGCCAAAAGTCCAGCGGGGGTCTGGAAGGACCTCCTGCCATCCAATCGTGTTCGTCTATGGCTGCCGCCATTTTTCGGCGCCATTTTGGAAAATGGCGCCGGCCGAAGACAACAAGATTCAGTAGCAGGAGCCCGTTCCGGACCGCTGCCGTTCCGGACCGCCGCTGGACCCGCAGGTTATTTAAGTCATTTGGGGGGGGGGTTCGGGAGGGGGGGGGATTTAATTTAAAGGGTCGGGGGTGGGTTTTAGGGGGTTTTAATGTGCCGGTTTTGCGATTTTACGTTTTTTCGATTTTTTACGATTTTTCACGATTTTTCACGATATTTTACCCCCCCAAACGGCAACAATACGATTCCCTCCCCCTCCCAGCCGAAATCGATCGTTAAGACGATCGAGGACACGATTCACATCTCTAATATTACCAAGGTTCCAACTGAGGTAATGGTTGGGGGGATGGGAAATGGAAACTGTTGGTAGTTGACAAAAAAAGTAATGTGATCAGTCAATATGACTAGAACTTGTGCCCTATTCCTGATACCAGGGGTGTTGTGATCTTCCTGCACTCAGTGCCCTATCCCTGATACCAGGGGTGTTGTGATCTTCCTGCATGCAGTGCCCTAACCCTGATACCAGGGGTGTTGTGATCTTCCTGCACACAGTGCCCTAACCCTGATACCAGGGGTGTTGTGATCTTCCTGCATGCAGTGCCCTATCCCGCCTGCATTACTAGTGAGAGGCTGGCTTCACAGACAGGGGGGAGCTGCCTGACCCTCACTCCTGACTTCCCTCATGTCCCAGCCAGTGAATGGTGTGTGGGTGAGGGGGGGGGCGAGGATGGTGAGGCTGAAACAGCTCCTTCCCTGCATTACTAGTGAGAGGCTGGCTTCACAGACAGGGGGGAGCTGCCTGACCCTCCCTCCTCCCCTCCCCCATGTCCCAACCAGTGAATGGTGTGTGGGTGAGGGGGGGGGGGGAGGATGGTGAAGGCTGAGACAGCTCCCTTCCTGCATTACTAGTGAGAGGCTGGCTACACAGACAGGGGGGAGCTGCGTGACCCTGACTCCTCCGGGGTGTTGTGATCTTCCTGCACACAGTGCCCTATCCCTGATACCAGGGGTGTTGTGATCTTCCTGCATGCAGTGCCCTATCCCTATTAATACCAGTAGTGTTGTGATCTTCCTGCACACTGTGCCCTATCCCTAATACCAGGGGTGTTGTGATCTTCCTGCACACAGTGCCCTATTCCTGATACCAGGAGTGTTGTGATCTTCCTGCACGCAGTGCCCTATCCCTGATACCGGGATGTGTGCAAGAAGATCACAACACCCCCGGTAACTCGGATAGGACACTGCATGCAGGAAGATCACAACACTCCTGGTATTAATAGGGATAGGGCACTCCATGCAGGAAGATCACAACACCCCTGGTATCAGGGATAGGGCACTGTGTGCAGGAAGATCACAACACCCCGGAGGAGTGAGGGTCAGGCAGCTCCCCCCTGTCTGTGAAGCCAGCCTCTCACTAGTAATGCAGGGAGGGAGCTGTCTCACCCTTCACCATCCTCCTCCCCCCCCCCCTCACCCACACACCATTCACTTGCTGGGAAATGGGGGAAGGGAGGAGTGAGGGTCAGGCAGCTCCCCCCTGTCTGTGAAGCCAGCCTCTCACTAGTAATGCAGGGAGGGAGCTGTCTCAGCCTTCACCATCCTCCCCCCCCCCCCCCCCCACTCACCCACACACCATTCACTGGCTGGGACATGGGGGATGGGAGGAGTGAGGGTCAGGCAGCTCCCCCCTGTCTGTGAAGCCAGCTTCTCATTAGTAATGCAGGGAAGGAGCTGTTTCAGCCTCACTATCCTCCCCCCCCCCTCACCCACACACCATTCACTAGCTGGGACATGGGGGAGGGGAGGAGTGAGGGTCAAGAAGCTCCCCCCTTTCTGTGAAGCCAGCCTCTCACTAGTAATGCAGGGAGGGAGCTGTCTCACCCTTCACCATCCTCCTCCCCCCCCCCCCCCACCCACACACCATTCACTGGCTGGGACATGGGGGAGGGGAGGAGTGAGGGTCAGGAAGCTCCCCCCTGTCTGTGAAGCCAGCCTCTCACTAGTAATGCAGGCGGGATAGAGTACTGCATGCAGGAAGATCACAACACCCCTGGTGTCAGGGTTAGGGCACTGTGTGCAGGAAGATCACAACACTCCTTGTATTAATAGGGATAGGGCACTGTGTGCAGGAAGATCACAACACCCCCGGTGTCAGGGTTAGGGAACTGTATGCAGGAAGATCACAACACTCCTGGTATTAATCGGGATAGGGCACTGTGTGCAGGAAGATCACAACACTCCTGGTATTAATAGGGATAGGGCACTGTGTGCAGGAAGATCACAACACCCCTGGTATCAGGGTTAGGGCACTGTGTGCAGGAAGATCACAACACTCCTGGTATTAATAGGGATAGGGCACTGTGTGCAGGAAGATCACAACACCCCTGGTATCAGGGTTAGGGCACTGTGTGCAGGAAGATCACAACACTCCTGGTATTAATAGGGATAGGGCACTGTGTACAGGAAGATCACAACACCCCTGGTATCACGGTTAGGGCACTGTGTGCAGGAAGATCACAACACCCCTGGTATCAGGGTTAGGGCACAAGTTCTAGTCACATTGACTGATCACATTACTTTTTTTGTCAAGCTACCAACTGTTTCCATTTCCCATCCCCCATATATTGTCAGTGGGAACCTTGGTAACATGAATAAATAAGAGGGCAGCCAATAGGAATACATATTCATTCCTAAACTGACCTTAACTGACCTGAAAAGTGTCAAATTGTATCATTTTCTGTTAGTGCGCACTAATAATGGTTAGTGCGCACTAACTCCCGTTAGTGTGCACTAATAGGAAAAAACGGTTTTTTAACTAAAAAATCGTGCCAAACACGATTTTCTTCTCCTGCCAGACGATTTCAATCGTTAAGACGATAGGGCACACGATTCACATCCCTAATATATATACCACTGTAGAGGGACTCTTTGAATCAGGGTGGGTCGTATAAATCTATTCCTCTAGGTATAGGGGTAGATTTTAAAAGAAGCGCGTGCGGCATACATGTGTGCATGCTACCCAGTGTGCACACATGTAAGCCGAATTTTGTAACATGCTCGCATAAGCGCGCGCATGTTATAAAATCAGGGGTTGGCACGCACAAGGGGGTGCACAATTGTGCGCCTTGCGAGCACCGAGCCGCACTGCCTTCCCCGTTCCCTTCCCCCTAGGCTGACCTTCCCACCCCTTCCCCTAACCTTTCCCCCCTCTAATCCTACTCTAACCCCCCTGACCTTTGTCTTACCTTTTGCACCTGCCTCCAAGCAGGCGCAAGTTGTGCGCGCCGGCAGCCTGCTGGCACACGATCCTCCAACACAGCGGCAATGGCCGCTCTGTCAGAGGCTTCTGGCCCCTCCCCCGCCCATCCTCGGACCGCCCCTTTAGTAAAGCCCCGGGACTTACATGCGTCCCAGGGCTTTACATGCATCGCCAGCCCTTTTTAAAATCCGGTCCATACTTTTCATGCATTATAATGACTACAAATCTTTAGTGTTGTCAATTTTACTATGAATACCTCAGAATGTTTCTGTAACACCACCCCCCTAAATCCCCCCCCTCACCTTCCGAAATCGGTTGATAATTAAGGAGAAAAAGGTGGATAAACAGTGAAAAGAGAGCAGGCAGGATGAATAGGAAAAGGAGATAAGATGGAAAAATGCAGGAGAAGGGAACAGAAAAAGAAGGAAGAGATGTATCTGTTTATTTGATTTATAGCCCACTGATACACCAATCTCAGCACAATCAAAACATACAGAAATTCTCAAAACCTAGTAAGACAGTACCACAGACATCAAATAAAATTATACAAATAAATAAAATAAAACCATCATACTACTTCTTAGGTAGGGAAAGCAGAATTGAAGAGGTGGGCCTTAAGGAGTTGTTTTAATATTAAAGAGTTTGCTATGAAGGAGATAAAGGAAGAAGAAATAAAACTGATATAGAAAAGAAAAAAAGGAGGAGGAGAGTAGCAGAGAAAGAAGAAATTTAAAAAAGGAAGAGACAAGGGTAGAAAAGGAGAAAAAAGAGGCTGAGCCAGAAATCAAGCCAGAGACAACCAAGAAATTATTTTGTGTGATAAAGAATATTAATTAAAATTAGAGAAATTATTTGGGAGCTATATGGAGGAAGAGAAAATGTCTGTGCAGCCCTTTCTCCCCCCTACTGATCCCACTGTTCCTATGATTAAGCCCCCTTAAATAAGTGGGTCACCAGCTGTCCATGGAATTACAGTATGAAACCTTCACTCGTATCACTTACCGACCAATATTTTATCTGTTGGACTCCTCAGAGGTCAGGAAAGAGCAGTGGTCCACAATGTTCCCGAATGTCATCAGCTGAGTCCAAGAAAATTCATTAGATCAAATCAGCCGAGATTCCTTCAGACAGAACCCACATTTCCTAACATAAGCGTGCTGTAATGTTGAGATGAAAGTAATACACAAGAGGGTCTCACTCTTAATATTCGCACACAAAAAAAGCCACATTGCTTTCCATGGTTTCTTTAATCTTACTTACAAAATGTGCAGTTCAAAGACTGCAGCCAGATCAGATAGCCATACATGAATTTCTTCTTGTAACAAGCTCTGACTTTGTGGCCCTTCACCACTAACAAAGTAAAGCAATTTACTTTAAAACTGCATAAAAGTACTGAAAAGGCTATAAAATACTTGATTAGTACCATATTATAGTCCAGTTGGGCTTAGTAACTATTTCTGGGTTGGTGAACTCCAAGCCTCTTATCTTCCACATATAGGCATACAGTTTTCCAAAGCAGTAAAGAACTGCAATGTCATAGTATTTATCAACTCTTATATCACCCCAAACTGAAATGATTTTTTGATGTGGCTGTAAACGTGTCTATTGTATATTTTGTACCATCTCTACTGAGTGTCTTAAGACCAGGCCTCTATTTCTGCACAGGCATACACAGATGGCAACTTTCAACATGGTGCACGAGCGCACGTGTGCGCGCATTCGTCGGCCCGCATCGAGGGACACGGTTATTTAATAACATACACACGTACATGCGCACGTGTTATAAAATAGCCTGGCCACATTCACAAGTGAGCCTAATTTTAAGTGATTGCACATCTGTGCATGCAAAAGCTGCTTCTCCCGCGGAAGTGGTGAAATTTTAAAAGGGACGCATGCTGACGCCATTGCCTGTTTTTCCAGTTCCTCCCCAGTTCTCCCATTTATCAGCTAGGTCCTCCAGACCCCCCTTGTTTGATAGACTGTCCATCACCCAGTTATCCCAGACCCTTTACAACCCTCCGAAATGGCTTGTTAGTTTTTTTGTTTTTTTACTTACACGTCATCCTTAGCAGAAGTAAAGTTACGCGGCAGGGGACCTCCGCGCGTGTCAGATCATGTAAGTACTTACGCACTAATTTCCGAGTCAAGTCTCAAAACGTCCATGTACTGCCCATGCCCACTCAGACCACGCCCATACCCCACTCATTTTTGAGAAATTGCGATATGTGCACACAGCGGCATGTACGTGCATATCCAGGTGGCTTTTAAAATCCGCTCGGCACGATCGAACCCAACATATTCGCACATCCCCTAATTGATACACATGTCAAGCTTTTAAAATTCACCTTTAAATCTATCTCTAGGGCAACAAATATCATGGGGCCTTGTCCCTCGCTGGCTCATGGAGCCTCAGGCCCAAAGACACGCCGCCTCTCATGCGTCCAGGTTTTGTTGGTCCATGGGATGGAAGACGTACTGTCTCCTACTACTGGTGAGCTATGGGGGCCAAATACTTACCACACTCAAGCTGCTTTTGGGTCTGGCTGCCTATGGGACCAAAGAACTTTCTCCTTTCATGCTACTTCTATTTCACTGGTGACTTGTGTGGGGGGGGGGGGGGGGAGGGCATGTACCTGCCTGTTCCCAGCCACCTCGAAGCCAAAGGGCTGCCATCTCCCGCCACTAGATTCAGGCTGGGAGCTGCTGGTTCAAGTCAAGAGATACATGGGACATTTTAATATTTTTTTAATTTTTTAATATTTACCTCATGTCCTTTCATTGGTAGCTCCAGGCAAGTTATATTCAGGTACAAGAGGCATACAAGGAGCAGCAAAGGAGATCTAGGGAGGAGAGTGCTGGCAAGGTTAGTACCATCAGTGCCTAGACGTGGTTTTCAACTAAATTCATCACTGTCTGAGAGTTAAGATGCCTGCTTGAATATCTATAAAGCAGGAAGCATATGGAAGATGCTGCTAAATCTATATTTGGCTACAGATCAGTGATTAACTACACCATCTATAGCCTGTGGTTTCCTGTGTTTTGTTTGATTTCATCTTGAAAAACTACACAGAACACAGTACTTAGCATTAACAATGGTGAGTTGCCAAGTAAGCCTTAAGATTATGGTTTAAAACTCATAGAGACCATGAGAGAGAGAGCAAAAAAAAAAAAAAAATATTCACCCTTCCCATCCACAAGGACATTAGGACATATTTCTGCCTCTCCATCCACAAGGACATTAGGGAGGCCTGGCCATTCTAATCTTCAACAGACAGAATGGGGCTTCCATCAAGCAGAGATGAGAATTCATATTAAGGAAGATCATCTCTGGTGAGAAGTGGCTTCACTGCCACTCTTTCACCTGCCACTCTTTGACATAAGTGGAGGCACTTAAGTCCTAGCCCCTAGAGTGAGCAGGTAGGCTCAGTGGCCTCTTAGAGGCAGTGTAGTAGTGAATTAGCTGATGTCATGTGCCCTTTGGGAAGTTAGGCACAAGATTATGAATACATGTTGTTGAAACATTACGTCTAATGTACAATGTTGCTTAATGTTAATGATGATAATGATTACTGAGTTAATGTAATTGGACTGTAATTATGCTGTTGCCCATTGATCTATTAAAGTACTCCTTTGAAAGAATAATTGTGAATGCTATGTGAGTTGCCTGATTTTACAGAATTATTGGGGAGAAGAAGACTTGGTGGAGACTCGGGGGGAGGAGTTGGAAATGGGGTACAGATTGGGTAGCCAGAAAATGTGCCACTGGCTGAGTTGAGTGATTGTTAGGTCTTTGCCTCCCAACCCTCACTCTGAGAATTCCTCCTTTCATTGTGGTAATTCATGCGCTGTGGAACAGACGTGTAGGCAATTTTCAGACAGCCAAAAATGTAGATAAAACACCTTTTTCTACACATAAATGATGCTAAAAATTGCCTTCTCAGGGGGTAATTTTCTAAAAGCCTGCATAAAATAATCAAGAAATATGAGCCAGATTTTAAAAAGGTTATTTTCAAAAGGCCCGGCAACATGCATAAAGCCCAGGGATGCGTGTAAGTCCCGGGCTTTACTAAAGGGGCAGGGCGTGGGCGGGGTCAGAGGTCGTTTCAAATGAATACACATCCCTATTAGATAAACAACACAAAAAGAAAATAATGAAGTCAGCATTCAAATGCTTTTTGCAGGTAACAGATGGAGTTATGCACACATAAAACCAAGATATAAATCTCTCTCTGTGCGGACTGCATATATTTTGTGCACACAACTCATTGAGCACATAAATTGTACCAAGATAAAACGGGGCATTGATGGAGGCATTCTGTGAGGAGGGGGGGGAGACAGAGATACATTTTAGTCAGTGTGTTCATATCTTGAGCACTTGCTGTCCAAAGCTGCATGCAGAAGACTAGTCAGGAAACTATCCATCCTAACTTTATCTGGATAAAGCTATATACGTAACTTTATCCGGGTATATTGAACAACAGATTTAAGCACGTATGTCCCACTAAGTATCCGGGAAAAGTTTACCCAGATAATTTTCCGGTTCACTGGTTGTTGTTTGCTATCAGTGAAGAAATGTGTATTTTTCCATGTCTATAATAATTTAAACCCATTCATAACCCTTCCCAGCCTTTCTGTATGGGAAGAAAACGGCAACATATTCATGTATATTCCAACTTGCGCAACTGAACCTACAACGTACCTTCAGCTCTTTGTATTCATCTTTCTTTTAGCCTTCAGAACTTTCCCAAGTTTATCCTTTATTTTTGCTATCATTTCCTCAAACATTGCAGTAATTAGTAATAGATCCAACCATACATATTTTTATGAATTATTTTCCAGACTCTCAGGATAGCTATTAAGATAGTAATTGTATGACAACAATCTTGCCAAAAATTTGATGCATTGCTTTCCAAATGGTATGCGAAGAGAATCCAGTGGGACGTTTAGGGATTTGACACTCTCTGCTCCTCTTTCTATAAAACCTAAAACATTTGATTGCAAAATAAAAGTTCTACTGGTAGACACAATAATCTCTTCAACATATCCAAGAAGTCTTTCTATATATTTTAGCATGCATTACCATGTGTCCAATAGATGGGCAGATATATTTTTAGTAACTTGTTAATCTAATCAGGGCACCAATAAATAGGAAGGTTTTTGTTTTTTTTAACCATTCACCCCTAGATTTATTTTTCTGCTATATTTATTTCAGAATGATGAAGCACAAAAAAAAGGGGGGGGCAGAGGGGCAACAGTGGGCAGCCAGCCGCATCGCGGCGGTGCAGTTTCGCCTTCTGCGGTGTGGCTGCACCGCACACTATCGCACCCATAGCGCCACGGGAAAAGGTGTCATCAATTCCCTCAGTGCTGCCGGCGATAATGTGAAAAACATTATCGCCCACAGCATTGCTGGGAGTTAACTCCGCCCAAACCCCACCCACACTTCTCCCCTTTCCCTAATTAGAATAATACTGCCACAATGTGGCTGGTATCACATGCGGTAGGGCTTTATCACATGTGAAAAGGCTGTACTGCACGCGATACCGGCACCACAGAATAAAGAATGACCCTGTCAGTTAGGTATGTGGAGAGTAATAACACAGGAGAAGTTGAAATATCTTGCATTCTGGCACAAGACCTATTTTGAACATTAAAGAAATGCAAACCAAAATTTGGGATCCTTTCCTCCAGTTAAAAAGCATTTCTGCAAACTGCCCACCCTTTATGTAGGTAAAAGTATGCCTGTTGTGACACAAAGGGGCAGATTTTAAAACCTGCGCATGCAACCTACATTTGTGCGTGGTGCACGCTACCTGGCGTGCACAAATGTACGCCGATTTTATAACATGTGCGCGCAGCCGCACACATGTTATAAAATCCGGGGTTGGCGCACGCAAGGGGTGCACACTAGTGCACCTTGCGTGCGCCGAGCCCATGGGGAGCCCCGATGGCTTTCCCCATTCCCTCAAAGCGGCCTCGGAGGGAACTTTCCTTCCCCCCCCAACCTTCCTCTCCCTTCCCCTATCTAACTCACCCTCCAGCCCTCCCTAAATCCCCCCACCTTTATTTTGTTATTTACGCCTGCCTCTGACGGGCGTAACTTGCGTGCACCGGCTGGCTACCAGCACACGATCCCCTGGCACAGCCGCTGTGCCGGAGGCCTCGGTCCCGCCCCAGCCCCACCCCATCCCACCTCTTTCAGAAAGCCCCGGGACATACGTGCATCCCAGAGCTTGTGCATGTCGCCAGGCCTATGCAAAATAGGTTTGGTGCACGCAGGAGTGGTTACGCGCATAAATCTTTTAAAATCCGCCCAAAAGCATATATTTTTATCTGAATTTCTGTGGAAGCCTTCTCGGGATAGGTTTAGGCTGGGGGATGCAATAGCATACATGTTTTAGCTGGAAAATTATCAGCAGGAAAAGGAGATGCAAATCTCTGCCAGTACTTTTTCTCTAGGCATACCTTCCCTTTGAAAAGCTGTGCAAAGCCTGTAGGTAACCGAATCCATGGATTTTGCATCAAAACGCAGTTTAAAAAAATATCGCCTTCTAAAAGCTTCCCAGGTCCTAAGCCATGATTTCTTTTATATTTTATCATTATAGAGGACTATTCCACATAGGGTGACCAACTGCCTGGTTTTACAGTCAGGGAAGACCAGGGTCCAATCAGTGGTGGCAGCCTGGCAGCACTGAAGTCACCTGCCTGTTTTCGGGGCTTGGTTTGATTCTCCTCCTCCTCTGCCTCTCCCATAGCTGTGTCACACTTGTTGCAACTTTGCGCTGTCCTCCTGGGAGTCAGAGAGGAAGAGGAGAGTCAAACTCGAGCCCTAGTAAAAAATCAAAGCTCAATTTGAAAGGGGAAAAAGGGGGAGGGGGTACGGATGTTCCATGGAAAAGCTGGGAAACCCTCACATCTATAGTTTTAGATACAGAGTTCTGGTAGCCTTATTGCTCCAGGAGAAGATGGAATTGTTTACTAATTGTGTTTGTTTTTATTGAACCAGCAAAAAAGATTATCCGAAGATGATGATGGGCATTAGCTTTGAATACCAGATGGGCACCTTCTTCGGCTATGCAGCACTTCTGAAGGCGTACACAGATTGATCGTAAAAGCTCATGTCCATCACCATCATCTTTGGCTAATTCTTATGTTGATCCAACTGCAAGGCAGCACCACCTGTAAAGATATCAGTTGTAGTCTGAAGGGGCGTTTTGATTTACAGCAAAAACCTTTTTTTATGCAGCATGCAGGCAGAATTGGGGGTGCCAGTATGTTAAGCATGTTGGTAATCTGACAGTCATTTGCTTCCTGTTCAGCGAGGGAGCTCGCACGGCTTCAGACTGGGTTACTGCTTTTGCCCGGGCGAATTTTAGACCAAACCACATCTCCTTTCTTTTTGAATATGGGTGTTAATGTGGAGTCATTATGGGCTGATTTGCTAAGATTTGATCCCATAGTTACAGATAATAAATCAGGCCCTGTGTTAGGGAGTTGCTTGATAACCATCTATTTATTTTAATCCCCACTTTAGCACAGAGCTGCAAGGAACAGGCTTTTATTTATTTATTTATTTATTTATTTATTTATTTAAGGGTTTCTTATATACCGAGGCATGTCAGCAGACATCACCTCGGTTCACAATGTAACATAACTTAGCAACAAGCTTTACAATAGAGTGTTCACAATGTAACATAACTTAGCAACAAGCTTTATAGTAATATCAATTCTAACAGGGGCGGATTTTCAGAGCCCTGCTCGCGTAAATCCGCCCAAAACCGGGCGGATTTACGCGAGCAGGGCCCTGTGCGCCGGTGAGCCTATTTTACATAGGCTCACCGGCGCGCGCAGAACCCCGGGACTCGCGTAAGTCCCGGGGTTTTCGGAGTGGGCATGTCGGGAGGCGTGTCGGGGGGCGGGGCCGGAGCGCGCGGCGTTGCGGGGGCGTGTCGGCAGCGTTTTGGGGGCGGGTACGGGGGCGTGGCTACGGCCCAGGGGCGTGGCCGCGCCCTCCGTACCCGCCCCCAGGTCGCGGCCCGGCGCGCAGGAGGCCCGCTGGCGCGCGGGGATTTACGCCTCCCTCCGGGAGGCGTAAATCCCCCGACAAAGGTAGGATGGGGGTTTAGACAGGGCCGGGCGGGTGGGTTAGGTAGGGGAAGGGAGGGGAAGGTGAGGGGAGGGCAAAGGAAAGTTCCCTTCTAGGCCGCTCCGATTTCGGAGCGGCCTAGGAGGGAACGGGGGTAGGCTGCGCGGCTCGGCGCGCGCAGGCTATACGAAATCGATAGCCTTGCGCGCGCCGATCCAGGATTTTAGCCGATACGCGCGACTACGCGCGTATCTACTAAAATCCAGCGTACTTTTGTTTGCGCCTGGAGCGCAAACAAAAGTAGGCTGTTCGCGCTCGTCTGAAAATCTACCCCACAGAGAATAGGCTAACCAGGGGTGGAGTGGATATAACATGATTTATATACATATATACAATTAATAAATCTATTGTTCGAGGGTCAGTCCATTGGTCAGGAGTCAGTCCATAGGTCATACCGTTACTTCGGGGGGGAGTCAGTAGGTCAGTCAGGGTACGCTAGTTTGAAAAGCCAGGTTTTTAGATTTTGTTTGAATTTTTTATGACAGGGTTCAAGGCGTAGATGGGAGGGCATTTTATTCCAGTGGGAGGTTCCTGCTATAATGAATGCGCGCTCTCTAGTGGTGGCATGTTTTATGAGTTTGGGAGAGGGAGTTTGGAGTTTGGCCTGGTGTTGCGTTCTTGTTGGTCTGGTCGGATTGCGATGTGAGAGATATTCAGAGAACCATTGCATGTTTTGGTTGTGGATGGCTTTGTGTATGAGTGTGAGGGCTTTATATATTATCCTAGAGGTTACTGGGAGCCAGTGTAGAGACTGAAGAACTGGAGTAATATGGTCATGACGGTGAGTGTTGGTAAGAATGCGGGCAGCAGCGTTTTGTAGTAACTGCAATGGTTGTAAGGTACTTTTTGGTAAGCCTAGTAGAATAGCGTTGCAGTAGTCGAGTTTGGATAAAATCATGGCTTGCAATACAGTGCAGAAGTCAGAAGTGTGAAATAGTGGTTTGATTCTCTTCAGGGTGTGAAGCTTGAAGAAACTGCTTTTTATAGTAGCAGAGATGAATTTTTTGAGGTTGAAGTGGTTGTCTATCATTATGCCAAGGCTGCGGACTAGTTGGGTGGGAGGGTAGCCGGGTAGTGAGGGGGAGGGGGAAAGACAGCGAGAGGGGTTGTTAGGGGGAGAAAGAAAGAGTAGCTCTGTTTTGTTAGTATTGAGAGCCAGGAAATTGTCAGTGAGTAATTTGTTTATTTTGGAAAGGGCAGAGTTCCAGATCTTCATTGCATTTGTGATGGAGTCAGTTACTGGGATGAGTATCTGCACGTCATCAGCATATATGAAGTGCTGGATACCCAGTTTAGAGAGGAGTAGGCAGAGGGGGAGAAGGTATATATTAAAGAGGGTTGAGGAGAGGAAGGAGCCTTGTGGTACTCCTCGTGATAGATTGACAGGTTTGGATTTGTTACTCCCAATTTTTACACTGTAGCTCCTGTCATTGAGGTAAGATTGAAACCAAAGTAGTGCAGTGCCAGAGATGCCAATTTCCTTGAGGCGTTTGATGAGTGTGAGGTGGTTGACTGTGTCAAATGCCGCAGAGATATCCAGCAGTGCAAGTATGTGGGATTGTCCATTGTCCATAGCTTTAAGAATATTTTCCGAAAGGGAGATGAGTAGCGTTTCTGTGCTATGATGTTTGCAAAAACCATATTGGGATGATGATAGTATATTGTGTTCTTCGATATATTCTGTGAGTTGTCTGTTGATGATTTTTTCCAGTATTTTGGAGAGGAATGGGAGGTTTGATACTGGGCGGTAGTTGGCTAGTTCATTGGGATCTAAATTTGGTTTTTTGAGGATAGGTTTTATAATGGCTTGCTTAAGTTGCTTTGGGACCTGGCCTAGAGTGATGGATTTGTTCAGAATGTTTGCGATGTGTTTGGCTATGGTAGCGGGGCTTGTGAGTAGAGTTTTGGTGGGCAGGTTGTCTGAGGGATGAAAGGCAGGTTTAATTTTTTTGAGTGTGGTTTCGATTTCTAGTGTAGATGTGTTTTCGAAGTTTGAGAGAGAGGTGTTTGAAGTTTGTGTGGGTGGGTGCGATTGTGCGATCTGGGTGATGTAGTCTATTGTGGTATTTTTGGTGGTAGATGGTTTTGCGGAGCCAGTATGAGGTGTGAAGCGTGCCATAATGGTTTCTACTTTAGTGTGGAAGAATGAGGCTAGTTTCTCACATTTGGTTTCATCGTCCTTGTCTGGGTTGCATCTGTCTGGTGATGTGATAAGACTGGTTACATATTGGAAGAGGGCTTGTGGGTTGAACTGGAACTGATGTATTCTTATGGCATTTAATTCCTGGGCCAGTCCTTTCTGATCTGCTTTTCCTCCCCTGAGCAGAAGGGTCCTTACCATTATAATTTCACCCCTGTTTCTTGTGAACCAGCATGATGGGACCACAGTCTTGAATGTTGGTATATAAAAAACTTAAATAAATAAAATAAATAAATAAATTATGTGGAAAGAAACAGCCAGCAAATAAAATGACACCTTTTATGGACATTAGATTTAAAATACGTATTTTATGTGTAGGAAATCAATAGGGGGGTATGCTGAATAATTTTCCATTTAGTGTTTCATTTTGTTATTTTCTTTTTTTGTTTCATTTGTTGTTTCTTGTTTTTCTTCTATTTAAAATAAAGCAAAGGAAAAAGAAAAGAACATTGGGTCTGCCCCAGCCCCTTCCTCTTTGCTGCCACCACCTCCAAAGACCCCTACATTGCCCTTCCAACCAGTTATCCCATCTGCGGATCTAAGGGGGCAGAAGAAGGGCCCAAGTGATTAGGCTGACAGCCTCTGTGCGCCTTTTCCTTTGGTGATGCTGATGCTCCAAACACTGTACACGGTGTTGGGCTTCGCATCTTCTTCAGTGCCAGCAGACAAGAGCATTTCTAACCAAACTTAAAGATGGCCATGACACTAAAGATTTTCTTCAGCACTGATGCACCTCAGTGATAAATTCTACATCTAAAGAATTCCATTGACCCCTGGAATAGGATAAGATTTTATCTGCATAATAAAAATAATACATAAATAGGCAGACCTATGATTATATTTTGATGCAATTTTCCAAGTATCAGATCATATTTGATGCAATGCGGGGTCAGCATCCAGAAAATATATGGAGGTCTAGCCTTTACATATAATAATTATAGTTGACTTTAAGGTAAATTTTAAAAGGGCCGCGCTAATTTTATAACATGCGCATCACTGCACGCATGTTATAAACTCCAATTCTGTTGCGTCCGTTGGTCTTCGACGGCTTTGCCCCACCTATCTCTCTCTACTCGCGGCTCCTCCTGCTCACCTTGGACTGATGGCAGCCGCGGCGTCTGCTTGCCGTTCTCTCCGGCGTCCCTGGACCGGCTTTGGTGCTGCCTCCCGCCATTCTCCTTCAAGGTACCTCTAGGGCGCGTGCACACACGCCACCCATATTTTTATCTTCACGTTGGTGCGAACCTCAGGGGTGTCCCCCTGTTCTGACATCACGACTCCAGGTTATATCTGCCTACAGTATTTGCTAGCTCGTTGAGTTAGCAACAGGATTCGTATGGATGGGATTCACTCTCTGTTCCTAAGCTACTCTGCCACTCCAGCTCTTCCTGGAACTGTTACTACCCTTCGGGGTCGCTAATGGGGTACCCACTCCTCGTGGACCTCTCTGCTTCTTTCAGGTGCTATCAGGAAACCGGTACTCGCTCCTCGAGGGCCCATGTTCCCTGTGTCGCTGCTTGCTACTTCTACCCTTCTACTTGGAAGAACTTACAGTCACCATCAGTGAGTACAGAAAACATCTCTCTCTACAGTACTGCTTCACCGGTACTCGCTCCTCGAGGGCCTGCTCTCCCTGTCTCGGAGCTCTCCTATTTCTATTTGGGACTCTGAATGCTAATCTTATTGTGTACTCATATCTCTCAGTCTCTTTCCACTACAGCACTGCTCTACAGAGGATCCGCTGTTCCAGCGTTCTGTGAGAGACGCGCCCAGCCGGGCTCTACAACCACTACTCACTACTGCTACCGCTGGTGGTTCCATAAACTGTTTAATAAAAGATTCAAATCTGTGTTTGTCTGTCCGGAGTTTAGCCTGACACTGTGGTCCCTCACAGACTGCCCCCCATGGGCGTGGTCAGCTGTCACAGTGTCCAAGGATACACCCAAACACCATTAACCATGATAGATTGCTAACTCCATGGATCCTGCTCAGCTCAATGCCTTGCAGGCCATTCCAGGCCTGGCCCAGCGCGTTGCTGAACAACAAGACGCATTGGAAAAATTGACTACTGCATTTCATCAGCTGCACGCACAGAAGAATCAAGGTTCTATATCCAGTAATGAAGGTCAGTTACCTGAAGTAACTATAAAGACTATTGTGCCTCTTGCTGCTCCAGTACGTTTTTCTGGAGAGATTCAGAGAACTAGAGGTTTCTTAAACCAGTGTTGTATGCGTTTTGCATTGCAACCTACTCATTTCCCCACAGCCTATGCCAAGACTACTTATATTCTATCCTACCTGGATGGAAGGGCTTTGACTTGGGCTTCCACGCTGTGGGAACACAAGGACCCTTTACTTCAGGATATTGACGGATTTATGGACTTGTTTAAATCTGTTTTTTAATATCCTGCCCGGTATATTGTTGCTGGATCTCCATTGGTGGACCTGAAGCAAGGCAACCGACCCCTGGCTGATTTCACTATAGAGTTCAAGACTCTTGCGACTGAATTACATTGGGACCCTATATAACTGAAAAGGTTTGGATTCCCGCTTGAAGGATGAACTGGCTGCTTGCGAAACACCTGATTCGCTGGATGAACTAGTGGCTTTAGCTACTAGAATTGATCACCGGCTTTGTGGTAAGGTGAAAGAGCTCAAGCCTTGAAAAGGACCTGTTCAGAAGGAGGTTCGTACTAAGCCTGCACTCAGGATGGTTCCTTTGATTCCCGTTGCCAGTGGGGAAGAACCGATGCAACTTGGTCGCAGTCACCTGACATCTAAAGAGAGAAGACTTCAAAAGAGGAATGGATTGTGCATGTACTGTAGACAAGCTGGTCATGCAGTCCAAACATGCCCGATATGTCCGGGAAACAGACGGGCCTAAGTCCTGTGGAAGGACTCTTCTTAGGCCTCACTATGACCTCTCCTCTGCTCTCTCTCCCTGTCTCTCTGATCTGCGGACCTTTGAAGTTTCAGACTCTTGTCCTGGTGGACTCAGGGGCAGGAGGTAATTTTATTCTTCAACTTCTAATGGAACACTTGAGGCTTCCCCTCATCACTATGAAGACTCCACTACTCTTATCATCTATACACGGGGAGCCTTTACCTGGTGCTATTACCTGTTGTACCGAACTGGTATCCCTCCGCACCGGAGCTTTCCACACCAAACTAATTTCCTTCTTTGTGTTGGAGAAGGCCATGCACCCTATCATTCTGGGGTTACCCTGGTTGCAGCTGCATATGCTGCAATTCAATTGGGCCACGTTGGAACTCTCCCGTTGGGGCCCAGAATGCCATGGCAAATGCCTAAAGGAGGTTACTCCTATTCTCTGTATGCCTACAACTCCAGTGATGCCAGGACTGCTGCCTCAATATGCATCATTTCATGATGTTTTCTCCAAAGAAGCTGCTGACATCCTTCCGCCACATAGAACTTATGACTGCGCCATAAGACTGAAACCCAATGCTGAACCTCCTAAAGGATGTGTCTACCTCTAGTCGGTGGTGGAGAACAAAGCCATGTTGGAATACATTGAGGAAAATTTGCAAAAGGGTTTCACTAGACCATCTAAGTCTCCTGTGGGCACAGGTTTCTTCTTTGTGGGGAAGAAGGACGGCACACTGCGTCCTTGTATCGATTATATCGATTATCGAGGTCTGAACGAGATCACGATTAAAGACCGATACCCCTTACCTCTGATCTCGGAGCTTTTCGATCGACTTCAAGGAGCCAAGATATTCTCAAAACTTGACCTGAAGGGAGCCTATAACTTGGTTCACATTCGCGAAGGTGACGAGCGGAAAACAGCTTTCAACACTTGAGACGGCCATTTCGAATATTTGGTGATGCCTTTCGGCCTATGTAATGCCCCTGCTGTGTTTCAGAACATGATGAAAGACATTCTGCGGGACCTTCTGTACAAATGTGTCGTTGTCTATCTAGATGACATCTTGATCTTTTCACAAGATATGTCTACTCATCTAGCAGATGTCAAACAAGTATTACTGAGACTTCGAGAACACTGTCTCTACGTCAAATTGTTGAAACGCGGGTTTCACAAAGAATCTGTGCCTTTTCTTGGCTACATCGTATCAAAACAAGGCTTCCAGATGGATCCCCAAAAATTAGAGAGTATCAAGAATCGGTCTCAACCTACCAGTCTGAAGGCCCTGAGATGATTTTTGGGGTTTACAAACTACTATAGAAGCTTCATAAAGAACTATTCTTCTTTGACAGTGCCCTTAACTGCTATGACACGGAAAGGGGCTAATGCTTCAAAGTGGTCTGCGGAGGCCATTTCCACGTTCGAGAAATTAAAGACTGCCTTTTCCACTGAGCCATGTCTGCGTCAGACCTTTCATTGTGGAGGTTGACGCTTCAGATGTTGGAGTAGGGGTCGTGTTGAGCCAAATTGGAGATTCTAAAGCCTTACATCCCTGCTCCTTTTTCTCGTGGCACTTTTCTCCTGCATAGAAGAACTATGGGATCGGAGATAAAGAGCTCCTGACTATTAAAATGGCATTCAAGGAATGGCGGCCTTGGCTCAAAGGCACTCAACATCAAATTACCCTATTCTCGGACCATAAGAATCTAGCGTATCTCTGTCATGCGCAATGTCTTAACCACAGACAAGCCAGATGGTCCTTGTTTTTTAATCGCTTTGACTTCAAATACCATCCCGGAGACAAGAATACCAGAGCAGATGCCCTGTCTCACTCTTTCCTCTCTGAGGATGTTCCTGAAGAACCTCAGCATATCATCGACCCGAAGAAAGTCATCTTGGTGGCTACTCATTCCGTGCCTGCCGGTAAAACGATTGTACCGAAGAACCTCAGAAAGAAATGTTTACACTGGGCTCATGATTCCAAGCTGGCTGGCCATCCTGGTCAACACCATATCCTGCTGAAATTATAGAAGTACTATTGGTGGCCTACTATCAAGGAAGACATGTAAATATAATATAATATATATATAAATATATATAAATATATATAAATATAATATTTATATTTATTATTTAGCTATTAACATTGTTCTGTTGCCACTTGGTACTATTTCTCTCCTTTACCTCAAACTCTAAGTTCCTACTAAGTTAGCCATGTTATTTATACCCAATTGTTGGATGTAATTGTATATTTGTTTAATTGTTCAATCTGTTTGATGTAATTTTCTGTTCCTTGTTCTGTGTAAACCGAAGTGGTATGCACAAGTGCATGAACTCCGGTATATAAAAGCCTTTAAATAAAAAAATAAATACTCCTATGTAGCGTCATGCTCCAACCGTGCGAAACATAAGCCTACTTCTGGTCAGCCTTGGGGATTGCTGCAACCGCTGCCAGTTCCGGAGAAGCCATGGACTCACATCGCTAGAGACTTTGTAGTTGATCTGCCTCTTTCTGGAGGAATGAATACTAAATGGGTGATGGTTGACCGCTTCAGTAAGATGGCCCATTTCGTGGCGGTTCCTGGATTACCCTCAGCCTTGGAGCTTGCTAAGCTCTTCATCATCCACATCTTTTGCCTACATGGCCTACCGAAGCACATTGTCTCTGATAGAGGAGCGCAATTCAAGGCAAAAATTCTGGAAGGCTTTGTGCAAGCTATTTGACATCTCTCTGGATTATACATCTGCATATCATCCCCAATCTAATGGCCAAACTGAGAAGACGAATAAGACCTAAAACAGTTCATTCGTGCCTATGTGAGTTGCCGTCAGAATAACTGGGACGAACTGTTACCATGGGCAGAATTCGTCATTAACTCACATCCAGCGTCATCCACTGGCTCAACACCATTCGAAGTGGTTTATGGACGACTACCTTCACCACCACTTCCGCTGACTCTCTCAGTGTCATTCCCAGCAGCTCAATCCACTGCTGATGATATCCGTCAATTATGGATTCTGACTAAAGACATGCTAATCAAAGCGGGTGAATGAGCAAAGAAATCATACGACACTCATCATTCTAAAGCGCCTGTATTTCTACCTGGTGACAAAGTCTGGCTGTCAACTAAGCATTTGAGACTAAAGTTACCTTCTATTCGATTTGCTCCACACTACGTTGGACCGTTTCCAATTCTCCGATGTCTTGGCAACATTACATACAGTCTGAAGCTATCGCCTGGATTGAAAATCCACAACGCATTTCACGTTTCTCTTTTGAAACCACTCATTCTCAGTAAGTTCTCATCCAAGCCTCCAGAACTAACTTCTATTACCACAGAAGAAGACCTTGAATATAAGGTTGAAGCTATTCTGGATGTAAGAAGACGTGGCAAAACTTGGGAATACATTCTGTCTTGGGAAGGTTACGGCCCCGAAGAAAATTCTTGGGAGCCAATGGCAAATATCCTGGACAAAGAGATGCTTCTTCAGTTCTCTCCAGCATCCCTGGACTGGCTTTGGTACTGCCACCCGCCATTCTCGTTCAAGGTACCTCTAGGGCGTGCACGCGCGCTCCACCCTCATCTTTATCTTCACGTTGGTGCGAACCTCAGGGGCGTCCCCCTGTTCTGACGTCACGAATCCAGGTTATATCTGACTGCAGTATTTACTAGCTCATTGAGTTAGCAACAGGATTCGTACGGATGGGATTCGCTCTCCATTTATAGAAACATAGAAACATAGAAATGATGGCAGAAGAAGACCAAACGGCCCATCCAGTCTGCCCAGCAAGCTATGCACTTTTTTTTTCCTCTTACTTGTTACGCTTGGCTCTTAGTACCTTTTAGTTTTATTTCCCTTCCACCCCACCGTTAATGTAGAGAGCAGTGTTGGAACTGCATCTAATTCCTAAGCTACTCTGCCACTCCAGCTCTTCTTGGAACTCTTACTACCCTTCGGGGTCGCTAATGGGGTACCCGCTCCTCGGGGGCCTCTCTGCTTCTTTCAGGTGCTATCAGGAAACTGGTACTCACTCCTCGAGGGCCCATGTTCTCTGTGTCGCTGCCTGCTACTTCTACCCTTCTACTTCAAAGAACTAACTTACAGTCACCATCAGTGAATACAGAAAACGTCTCTCTCTACAGTACTGCTTCGCCAGAATCAGGTACTCCATCCTCAAGGGCCTGCTCTCTGCTCCGGTGCCAGACCCCTTGTCTAGTGGAATCTCTGCTACTGCTAGTGAGTACAACACCACTGAGCCTCTCTGCTCTAAGGGATCAGGAACTCGCTCCTCGAGGGCCTGCTCTCCCTGTCTCGGAGCTCTCCTATTTCTATTTGGGACTCTGAATCCTAATCTTATTGTGTACTCATATCTCTCAATCTCTTTCCACTACAGCACTGCTCTACAGAGGATCCGCTGTTCCAGCGTTCTGTGAGAGACGCGCCCAGCCGGGCTCTACAACCACTACTCACTACTGCCACCTCTGGTGGTTCCATAAACTGTTTAATAAAAGATTCAAATCTGTGTTTGTCTGTCCGGAGTTTAGCCTGACACTGTGGTCCCTCACGGGACTGCCCCCCGTGGGCGTGATCAGCTGCCACAGTGTCCAAGGATCCACCCAAACACCATTAACCATAATAAATACCTGCGTGCACATGAGCCCCCGATTTTATATCAGCACGTGCATGTGTGTGCAGGTGCCAACTTGCACATGCAAGGAAGGAGATTTTACATACAAGTGCACAGTGACGTAATCGGGCCTTCCCCAGTTCCCTCCCAGTCTGCTCTAATAAAGGAGTGGACTGGGAGGGAACTTCCCTAACCCCCTAACTACCCTGCCTCCCTTTTTCCCTCTCCACCCTGACCCCTAAAACACATCTACCTTATTTTTTTTTGTTTGTAAACTTACCTGCTCAACGGAGCAGCAGTTAAGTTGCGCATGCCAGCCAGCTGCCGGCGCACGCTGTCCCAGCCAGCACCCGCCTCACCCGTACCCCACCCAGCCCCCACCCCCAGCCCTTCCCCGGCCCAGCCCTTTTTATGAAGTCAACTCTTCCACGTGTACTGGGAGATATGCGCGTGTCCGGGCTGCTTGAAAAAGGCGCACGCACGCGGCCCAGCCACGCGCATATCTCTTGGTTTTTGCGCACACCGAAAAATAAAAATTTGGTCATTCCTGCACATTTGAGTGGATTTCTGTATATTTATTTGAGCTATTTTTACACTCCAAGAGGTTTCTTATTTTTTGGTACTGGCACTGCTGCAAGCCATGCACCATTTTTTTTTATGCCGTAGCACAATACGACAGATATGTGTTACCTTTTCTTTTACTAAACAAAGATCTCATGTCTGTGACTGTTGAGTAATAACAGCAAACTCCTGCAGGAAGCATTCTTTCAGGAAGTCGAAAGGCTTCTAGTTCCGAAACAATGCTCTGCTAATACTTTCAGTGTCCCCAGAGATGGCAGCTGCTCAGACATACACACTGTCAAGCTCCAGGAGCTGGAGAGCTTAATGTCATTGTTTGCACAGTACATGGGCAATCATTTCTCAAAAAAACTACTATCTCACAGCCAAAGGCAACTGTCTGGTTTGAAAAGAGTAGGAGCTTAAAGACTATGGGCCTCATTTTCCAAGCACTTTACCGCGTGCGATAAATTCGCAAATCGCGTTAACAGCTGTTAACGCGATTTGCGAATTTATCGCACGCGGTAAACTGCTTGGAAAATGAGGCCCCAGGTTTGCAAACCTATTTGGCTGCCAAATGCTGTAACGCCTTTTTTAGAAAGTTCTATTATTTGTGCTTTATAGTGGAACTGCTGTGTCCAGATAAGTCCTGTCCATTCAGCTATTATGATTTTACTTTGTTTTTTTGAATGCCATCTGGCCTGAATACCAAATTATAAAAAATAAAAAGTCTGAAATATTTCTTATGCATACAAAATATCTAGTTTAAGGACGCATGAAAAATAAAATTCTTGTTTCAAGAGAAAAAGTGTATCTTTCTTTTTTATGCTATCATCTTTTCTGCACATAGTACTAAACTTCAGAGACTTTACCACTGAGTTAAAATGTAAAAATATAAAATATACATCCTTTCCTAAAAATGGCAAAGGCCAAACCTACTAATACTGAGGCCTGAAATTTAGTGCACAGTGTTTTAATGCACTTGTTAAATTCTTTATCTCCTGATACAATAAGCCAATTTAGGCTAATGCATTGTGAGTTAAAAAGTGTGTACACTGAGTTGAAATGTGTGTTCAGCACATGCAGGTTGCACATTTTGAGGTCCATATTCAAAAGAAGTTAGCTGGCTAATTGAATATATGGGCACATATCCAGCTAAATTCTAGCCAGCTAATAAGTTAGGGGGCTAGAATTTAGCTGGATACCTTAGGGGCATTCCAGGGATTTAACTGGGAGAAGTTAGGTTAGCTAACAAAGGGGGTCATTTTCAAAAGCGATCGCATGCGATCACTAAATGGGGGCGGAGTTGGGGTGGAGTCGGCCCCAGAAGAGGAGGAGTCGGGGCGGCACCAGGACTGATGCTGCAGACACATCACTGGCGGCGAAAGGTAAGGATCCTTATCGCCGCCAGTTTTGCGCCGAATAACTACACCTTTTATGGTGTAGTTATTCGGTGCGAAAGCCGGCAGCCAGCACACCGCAGTGATGTGATGGCTGCTGGCTTTCGCAGGCCCGCCCCCTGCAATTTATCACAATCTGCTTATGATTTAACTATTCTGAATAATTTTGTATCATCTGCAAATTTGATAACCTCACCCATTGTATTGCTTTCCAGATCATTTATAAATATATTGAAAAGCACCGGTCCAAGTACAGATCCCTGAGGCACTCCACTGTTTTTTTCCACTGAAAAAATTAACCATTTAATCCTACCCTCTGTTTCCTGTCTTTTAACCAGTTTGTAATCCACGAAAGGACATCGCCTCCTATCTCATGACTTTTTAGATTTCTTAGAAGCCTCTCATGAGTGACTTTGTCAAACGCCTTCTGAAAATCCAAATACACTACATCTACCAGTTCACCTTTATCCCCATGTTTATTAACCCCTTCAAAAACATGAAGCAGATTTCTGAGGCAAGACTTCCCTTGGGTAAATCCGTGTTGACTGTGTTCCATTATGTCTTTCTATATGTTCTATGATTTTGATCTTTAGAATAGTTTCCACTATTTTTCCCAGCTCTGAAGTCAGGCTCACTGGTCTAAAGCTTCCTGGGTCACCCCGGAGTCCTTATTAAATATTGGTGTTACATTGGCCACCCTCCAGTCTTTAGGTACAAGGGATGATTTTAACGATCGGTTACTAATTTTAACAATATCATTTATAGATATCTGGAAAACATTTAAAAACTTCATATCATTTTTAGTTTGTGTAAAAATATCCTAATATGTTGAAAAGAATAAAAGCTGTGACAGTGAAACAAGCAGGATGAATCATGCAGGTCTCGGTTTCAGCATAGTCTACAAAATGCAGTTCCAACAGCAAAATTGTTTTCAGTTGTTAAATTAGGTGTGCTAATGTGTAACTTTTAATTATGCATACTGTTGCGATCCCGGTCGCCAGGCTAGCGACCGGGTTCTTACCTCCGTACCGGCTTCCCCGTCCCTGCCGCGCTCCTCCAAACTCCGGGCCTGCCCGGCCGCATGGCAGCGGCGTCTCCCTCGTAGAAATGCCGTCGAGGCCGATTCTGGCTCCTCCCCCTGCCGGGGAACGCGCGCGCGCGAGGGGACGGCACTTGTAGGTCCAGCACCCGGAAGTGCTGAACCGCCTCATTTCTGACGTCAGACGCCGGCTGGCTATATAAACCAGCCTCAGCCTCTCCTACCTCGCCTTGCAACGAGGTCGCTCCTGTGAGTACTTAGTTGCTTTCCTGGATCCTGTTGCTGTTCCTTGCTTCCTGCTTGTTCCTGTGGCTCCTGCCGTGCTCCGTTCCTGTCTGTTCCAGTTCCGCCTGCTCCAGTCCTCGTTCCTGTGGCTCCTGCCATGCTCCATTCTTGTCTGTTCCAGTTCCGCCTGCTCCTGCCTCCGTTCCTGCAGTTCCGCTCCTGCAATTCCAGCATTCTTCTGTCCTCAGCCAGCCTTGACGACCGGATTCCTGCTCGACTCTCCTTGTCTTCAGCCAGCCTTGACCACCGGATTCCTGATCGACTCTTCTTGACCTCCGCCAGCCTTGACCATCGGATTCCTGATCGACACTTCTTGTCTTCAGCCAGCCTCGACCACCGGATCTCCTAAGTCCCAGTGACCAGGACCCCTACGGGCTCCTCCTGGGGGGGTCTCGGGTTTCCAGGGCGAACACTTCCTCCTTCACGCCAGAACCGTTCCGCCTCCCGGCTCTTTTTCCACCGACGGGAGTCCTCTCTCCAGTCAGCCGGGCCAAGGGTTCACTAACAGACTTTTCCCACTACACATTCTTTGCCGAAAAAACCACATGTAAAGGGTAATTTTCAAGAGCTGTCTTTAGCCTGAATTTTTAAAGCGGGCTTATGCGCATAAATGTTCACTTGGAAAGTTCCCAGGTTGCGCTAGTATGCATGAGGGCATACTCGGGACCAGGCATAACTTTCTGTTCATATATTTAAGTGCAGAATTTAAAAAATCAACAGTATGCATGCAAATGCTTGCCCTGCCCCAAATCCTCTTCCCCCTACCTGGAATGCCTATAACGAGTGTGGAGAAAAGCACACACATAATTGAGATACACACACACTTTTCCCTGTACAACCCCATGGATGATTTTCAAAATCCAATTTACATGCATAAATCCTTATTATACGTGGATTGAGGATAGATCTAAGAGGATATCTCTAAGAGGGTTACAAGTGAATTTTCAAAGGAGTTACAAATATAAACATAACATAAAATCATAGCAATTTTCAAAAACCCACTTACCTGCATTAAGAGCACTTGTACATGTATAACCAATGGCATGTACTGTAGTAATTTTCAAAAGCCCACTTCCACAAGTAAAGTGCATTTACACATGTAAAACCCAGTTAAGATGGTAATTTTCAAATGGGCGCACGGGCAATATGTGCCCAGATGTGCATGTATAAGTGCGCTTAATTTTAAGCATGTTCACATACAGCAGTGTAAGTCGAATTATGGATGCGCAAGTGAAGGTATTTTATATGAGATTCACGTCCAGCCGATGTCCAGTCAGCCCAGTATTCAGGTAAGTCCTCTCCCTATGGTTCTTTAGCATGCACTCCTCCTAGTTATCCCTGACCCCTTAAAACATTTCATAGATGCCTGGAAATTTTTTTATTTAGACATGTCTCGTCCATAGCAGAAGTAACTTTACGCTCAACTATACCTGGGCAGGTGCACAGGCATGTAGATATTTGTACACACATCTCTTGGCCCCGCCCATACCATGCCCACATTGTGCCCCATTTTTTTCCGATGCAAAATATTCGCACATCAGGATTTGTGAGTGCATTTGGGCGGCATATAAAATCGGGTGGACACACCCATAGACCCTAAGGGTTAGATTTTAAAAGGAGGGCGCACGCCGATTTTATAACATGCGAGCTCTGGCACGCGCATGTTATAAAATCGGATGGCTGCGTGCACATGCACGTATATGTATGGGTGGAGTGCGTGGGGGGGTGAATTTTTACTAACTACTTGTGGCGATGCAATTAAACCTCCCCCAGTTCTCTTCCAGTCTGCTCCACTTAAGGAGTGGACTGGGAGGGAACTTCCCTACCCCCCTATCTAAACTCCCTCCCTCTTCCCCTCTCCTCTCCTCTCCTCCCCACCCCCTAAACCCTTCCCAGCAACTTTTCTTTTTTTTATTTTACTACTTACTGCTCCCCTGATGCAGAAGTAGTTTGCGCACACCGACTGGCTGCCAGCACGCGATTCCCCAGGTCAGCGGCTAATGGCTTCTGTCCCAGCTGGCCTCCGCCCCGCCCTGCCTCACCCAGACCATGCCCCCAGCTCATCCCTTTTTCAGGGCCCAATACTTGTGCTCTTATTGGGGCAGATTTTTAAAAAATATGCGCGCGTGTATCTTTTAAAATCCGGGGTCGGCGCGCGCAAGGCTGCACAAAATTGGCAGCCTGCGCGCTGAGCCACGCAGCCTGCCTCCGTTCCTTCCAAGGCCGCTCCGAAACTTGTTCGATGGAGTTATGCCTGCACTTGCGCGCGCTGGCTGGTCAGGCCCCGACACAGGCCGATGTGTTGGGGCACTCGGCCATGCCCCCGGACTGCCCCGGACCACAGACACGCCCCCGGACCGCCTATTTTAGCAAGCCCCGGGACTTACGCGCGTCCCGGGGCTTTGCGTGCGCCGGCAGCCTATGCAAAATAGGTGCACCTGCGTGCGAGTGCCCTGCGCACGTAAATCCGGCAGGATTTACGCGGGCAGGGCTTTTAAAATCTACCCCTTTGGCACTTACGCGTCTAGCGGGGCCCTTTTGAAAATGCGCGCAGCGTGCACAGGACCCAGCCATGCTCGTAAGTGCCAATTTTTATGTGCGAGGCCGTTTTAAAATTCAGCCTTAAATTTGTAACATCATGGATTAGGGTCATTCCGGTGCCCAGTTCTGAAGTTTGTGGACAAGTTAATATTTTTGTAAGTGATATATGGGCATTCAATACTGAACTTGTCGAAACGCTATTATACCTGCTATTCACAGAAGTGACATTGCACTTGTCTTTTGTCTGAGGTTTTTGGGTGTGATGACTAAGTTAAGTGGTGCGGGGTCATGGTAAAGTACTGAAAGTCTGGGTCAAATTGTGGAGGTGTTGGCAAACTGCTGATTGCAAGCCCATGCACAAGTATTTTCAGAAGTGGAGTTCACACATTCTTTATAAAATTTATACTTCAACATATAACTCAAAGAGATTACTTGACATTCCAATTATCATGCACGTAAAATAAGTGCATGGAATTTTATAAAATGGGTAGAGAATGTAATCATTTCCCTGCATTAGAAACATACATGCATACTATCAGAACAGAAATACATGGTATTTTATAAACTGTGCAGCCTCTATTAGAGATGTGAATTGTGTGATCGATCGTCTTAACGATCAATTTCGGCTGGGGGGGGGAGGGAATCTTATCGTCGCGGTTTTGTTTTTTAAAATATCGTGTAAATCGTAAATCGGGGGATGGCGGGAAAACTGGCACACTAAAACATCCCTAAAACCCACCCCGACCCTTTAAAATAAATCCCCCACCCTCCCGAACCCCCCAAAATGCCTTAAATTACCTGGGGTCCAGAGGGAGGGTCCCGGTGTGATCTTTTACTCTCGAACCTCCGGTGCGTTGTAGAAATGGCGCCGGCACTACCTTTGCCCTGTCATATGACAGCAGGGCAAAGGTAGCGCCGGCGCCATTTTGTTTTTTTGTCCCCCGACGTCAGGAGCATAGGAGATCGCTCCCGGACCCCCGCTGGACCCCCAGGGACTTTTGGCCAGCTTGGGGGGGCCTCCTGACCCCCACAAGACTTGCCAAAAGTCCAGCGGGGGTCCGGGAACGACCTCCTAAACTCGAATCATTTTGCCATACAGCAAAATGGCGCCGACCATGCTGTACGGTCGGCGGCCTCGGAGGGAATAGGCAGCGCCGCTGGGCTTGGCGCGCGCAGGTTGCACAAATGTGCACCCCCTTGCGCACCCGACCCCGGATTTTATAAGATACGTGCGGCTACGCGCGTATCTTATAAAATCCAGTGTACTTTTGTTCGCGCCTGCTGCGCGAACAAAAGTACGCAATCGTGTATTTTTTTAAGATCTACCCCAGAGTCTGACTTCTTGGGGTCTCCATTTCAGTTTTTGTCTGCATGTTGCTGGTTCTAATTTGTGATCCTTTATTCTGTATTTGGTGAAGATCTGTCTGCTCTGTGCATGTGACCAATGGGAGAGATTCTGCTAGTGTGTAGTGTCTGTGTAGGGATCTGTAGCAATTGGTTTTGTTTTATTTCCCCACTAGGTGGTGTATTGGTATTCTGGGATCAGTGTAATATTTACCTGTGCTTTTTCACAGGTAGGGTTCTTGTTGTTTGAGTCCTTGGTGTTTCTACTTTTGCGTATGATAGGTTTGCTGTATAGATTGTAAGTATCTTTTTTGCGGGGTTTTGTGTTCACATGTCCGGTGTTTGTGCTGCTATTACTGTGAGATGACACCAGAATTTGGAAATATTTTTTTGTATGATGAGCTGTAAGGGAAACATCCAAGCTCCATTTTTGGGGGAATTTCTATGGATGCACAGAACTGGAGGTGCAAGATTTATATTAACATTCTTTTCCTTCTTGTATATTTATTTATTTATTTATTTAAAACTGTTGTATACCATTATTCGTATAAATACATCATAACGGTTAACAAAAAAGTAAACATTAAAACACAAGGTATACATTGAATATTATAAATACAATAAAATTCTTACATTAATAGGAGAAAGGGAAACAATTTTCTAGAAAGACAGTATAGGCATAAAATAAGATTATAGATCTTAATATCTTACTATTATTAGTCTTTTCTTAGATTGGCTGAATAGGCTTGTTCAAAAAGCCAGGTCTTCAAGGCTTTTTAAAAATATTTTAACTCGATTTCGAGTCTTAGTTTAGCTGGCAAGGTGTTCCAGAGAATGGGCCCTGCAATAGAGATAATTCTCTCACATACTAAAGTAAGATGGGCAGTATTTACGAGTGGAATCTGGAGTAATCCTTTATTAGCAGATCTTAAAGTTCTGTGAGGAGTATGTAATCGAATGGTAAAATTCAGCCAGTCATTCTTTTGGCTGTAAATTGCTTTATGGATCAAACAGCAAGTTTTATAAAATATTCTTTGTGTGATTGGGAGCCAATGCAAATTTATCAAAATGGGCGTAATATGGTCATGTTTTCTGCAGTTTGTCAGAACTCTGGCCGCAGAGTTCTGAAGTACCTGTAATGGGCATAAAGTGGTTTGAGGGAGACCCAGCAGTAATGAATTGCAATAATCTAAAGAGGAGAAAATTAATGCCTGTAGTAGAGAGCGAAAGACATTCATCTCAAGTAGTGGTTTTAAACATCTAAGCACCAGCAATTTATAGTAGCCTTCTCATAGTTTCATAGAAATTTGTTTTTTGAAGTTTCACAGACAGTCAATGATTATCCCTAAATCTCTGACTGACTCTGCAAGAGTTAACTTAATATCACCTGGCAAGATAAGCGTGCTATTAACATTATGGTTTGGTTTTCTATTCAATAATATGAGTTCTGTTTTTTCCATGTTTAAGCGCCAGCTTCATATCACAGAACAATTGCTTAATAGCAGTCAGGTAAATGGTAATTAATTTGAAAATTTGATCAAGAGTATCTGAAACTGGAATCAGAATCTGAATGTCGTCAGCGTAAATGTAGAAATTTAGACTGAGACAGGCTAAAAGATGACAGATTGGGAGAAGATAGATATTAAATAAGGTTGCCAATAAAGCAGAACCTTGGGGCGCCCCAGTCTTAAGCTCAATCTTTTCAGAGAAGGGTTACCTATCTTAACTTGAAAAGATCTCTGTTGAAAAAAAGAAGTAAACCAACTGATTATGTTATTAGTTAGGCCAATTTCCTTAAGTCTTGTCAATAGAATATCATGATTCACCGTATCAAAAGCGGCTTACAGGTCAAGTAATACAAGTGCATATTGTTGACCTGTATCAAAACCTTTTAGTATGGTGTCAGTCAATGAAATCAGTAAGGTGTTGGCGAAAACCAAATTGATATGGGTAGAGTATATTGTTTGATACAAGATGTTCTACCAGTTGTTTGTGTACGACCTTTTCAATTATTTTCGATAAAAATGACAGGTTAGAAATTGGCCTATAATTACTTAAAGTTTCTGGGTTAAGATTAGATTTCTTTAAAATGGGTTTAATAATAGCGGATTTTAAGATATCTGGAAAGTGGCCTTCAGTTAAAGAGAGATTTACAATCTGAGATACTACTGGAGCTATAACATGCGCAACAGGTTTTAGTGCCACTGTAGTAATAGCATCTAAAGGATGGTTAGCTGGATTTAATTTCTTGATAATAGTTGTAATTTCCAAAGAGGAGACCTCTTCAAAAGAGGACCATTCTGGTACATCCTTCTTTATCATTTTTATTTCTTGGTTCTGGGTATTTGGAATTGAGTTGACAAGGTTCTCTATTTTATTTTTTAAAAATACTACTACTTCATCACATTTTGATTCTTCCAGTTGATTAGTATCTGTATTGGGCGGTTTTGTTAAATTCTTAACTAAAGTAAACAGTGTTCTAGGATTATGATTGAATCTCTGGATTCTATATTTGAAATAATCCTTTTTTGTTTCATTGATAAGATTTTTATATTTGTTTAGCTGTGATCTGTAAGTGCTTAATGCTTGAATGTTTTTGTTTTTTCTCCACATTCTTTCGAGTTTCCTAGTTGTGTTTTAGCTTTTTTTTATATTACTGTTATACCATGGTTGGGATATCTGATTATTTTTTAAAATTTTGGTTTTTAGAGGGTTAATTTGTTCTGCAATAGATTCAGACATCTTAAGCCAAGAAGAGGTTGCAGTTTGACAGTCACATAAATTTATGTTTCCTAAATTAATTTCTAATTCATTTGTTAGATCCTCAATGTTATATTTTGGACGGTAAATGATAATTTGTTCGGGTGGTTTCTTATACATTCCAAACTTCACTCACATAGCCATATAGAATTAGCTGAATGAGGCTTTCAAATAATTTTAATAGTAATTTTACTAGAAGTGTGAAATGAGCCAGCTTTTTAAAATTACGTAGAAGACTCTTTGGACTTTCTTATTAAGATATTTTTATAGCAATTTTAAAGTAGGGGAGCCATGCTATACAGGTAGGAGCGATGAGCAAATTACATTTTGGTTCCCTCTCCCCATAAATTCTTCTGTCTAGAGATGTCACTGATTTTCTGTGACCTTAAGCATTAGTACCAGGATGGGGGGTGCTGGAGAGGCGCACCAATGCATTGGCCCTCGGGCACCGGAGACCCTCAGTATTCACTGAACCATTGTAAGGGGGCATTTTCATTTGGGGTGTTTATGGAAGGTGGGTTGGGGTTAGGGAATATTGTTACAGACACATTCAGAGGTATCCATTATAAAATTCACACCATTAAAGAATTTTTGACCTTATAAGTGATGAAAAGGAGTTGATTTGTACAATGCAGCAGAGACTGCATTGTACAAATCAACTCCTCCTTAGAATTTTCATCATTTATAAGGTCAAAAAATCTTTAATGATGTGAATTTTACAATGGATACCTCTGAATCTGTCTGTAACAAGAGCCCCCAACCCCAACTCACCTCCCGAAAACTCATCCTGAATGAAAGTGCCCCCTTATAATGGTCCAATTATAGAGTATCAGACTGAACCCTATAAACGGTCTCTCTCTCTTCTCTCTCTCTTTCTCATGTTCACCACACTACTGTGCCTAACAGGGAGCTGTAGCAAAGTGCCACACATGAACAATATTTTATAACCTAAGCATGTAGGTTATTAAATACCACTTATTATGTGCAGCAAGATACGTGTGTTTATGGGTGTACATGTGGCCCTTTTAAAATATACCTTTCACTAAGCATTTTTCCCATAGAAAATCAGGCCCTCAGCCAATATTTAGCCTTTTCTGACTAAGGGCCTGATTTACTAAGGCTTTTATCCCATTCTGTGTTTACAGGAAAAATGCTCAATAAATGACCCCCTAAGTTAGCTGGATAAGTTAGACCTGCTATGAGTATGTCTAAAGCTAGCTGGATAAACTTATCCAGCTATTAAATAGATGGCTGTATTCAGTGGAATGGCCACACCGTTGAATTTCCTGGACAAATTAGCCAGATATGCTTATCAGATAGCATAAGAACATAAGAACAATAAGAAATTGCCATACTGGGTCAGACCAAGGGTCCATCAATCCCAGCATCCTGTTTCCATCAGTGGCCAATCCAGGCTACAAGTACCTGGCAAGTACCCAAACACTAAGTAGATCCCATGCTACTGATGCCAGTAATCGCAGTGGCTATTCCCTAAGGGGCGGATTTTAAATGCCCTGCGTGCGTAAATCCGTGTTGCCGTACGGCCGGCGCCATTTTGTGCAAAATGGTGCCGGCTGTACGGCAACACGATTCGACTGCAGGAGGTCATTCCGGACCCCTGCTGGACTTTTGGCAAGTCTTGTGGGGGTCAGGAGGACCCCCCAAGCTGGCCAAAAGTCCCTGGGGGTCCAGCGGGGGTCCGGAACGACCTCCTGCAGTCGAATCGTTTTTCCGTACGGAAAAATGATTCGCGGTAGGAGATCGTTCCGGACCCCCGCTGGACTTTTGGCAAGTCTTGTGGGGGTCAGGAGGCCCCCCCAAGCTGGCCAAAAGTCCCTGGGGGTCCAGCGGGGGTCCGGGAGCGATCTCCTACGCTCCTGATGTCGGGGGACAAAAAAACAAAATGGCGCCGGCGCTACCTTTGACCTGTCATATGACAGGTCAAAGGTAGCGCCGGCGCCATTTCTACAATGCACGGAGGTCCGAGAGTAAAAGATCACACCGGGACCCTTCCTCTGGACCCCAGGTAATTTAAGGCATTTTGGGGGGTTTCGGGAGGGTGGGGGATTTATTTTAAAGGGTCGGGGTGGGTTTTAGGGTTGTTTTAGTGTGCCGGTTTTCCCGCCCTCCCCCTTCCCCCGATTTACGATTTTTTGACGATAAATCGGGGGAATTGTTATTGTTTCGCGGCTCTAACGATTTTTGACGATTTAAAATATATCGGACGATATTTTAAATCATCAAAAACGATTCACATCCCTACTAAACACTCTTCACTCAGCATTCCAATAACTATATTTAGAGCCCATATGTTAAACTGGCTTAATGGTAATGCAAGTGCTATCATGTGTTAACCACCTGCACTATCTATACTAAGCAATTAATGAACACTAGCAGTTAACAAGTGTAAACCAGCTTGTAGTAGTGTTACTTTATTTGTTGTATTTAATAACATAGTAATGATGACAGAAAAAGACCAAATGGTCCATACAGTCTTCCAAAAAGTTTCTTATAGTAGTAACTCCAAGCAGGTTACCCCCATGTTTCTCTTAAGGGTAGTAACTGCCACTCCATGCAGGTTACCCCCAACCCTTATTTAAGTGTAGTAATATTAACCATCAAAACCAATCAACTTACAGGGCAAGCTGTCTTCTTGATAATTCAAACAATGCTGCTTAAAATGCTTTGCTTTTGGACTTGGCCATGGATGTAGTCCTGCGCTTTTTCCCCTAATGTCTGCGTATCAATAGCCCGGACAGTTAAAGTCATGGCCCAGCATTGGCTGACGTCTGAATCCAATTCCCCTTTTTTCCCCTGGCCATCGAAGCAGAGAGTGATGTTGCAGTTGTTTCAAAATCATGAAAACTAATTGGTTAAGAGTAGTAATTCCCATACCTTCTGTTGGGATAGTAGCTGCTGCTCCATTCAGGTTACTCCCATGTACTCTTTTCTTCTTTTTGACTTCTAGCCTTTAGGGATCCAGAGTGTTTATCCCATGCTTTTTGAATTTGTATACTGTTTTCTCCACCTGTTCCAAAAGGGTATCCCAGGCATCCACCATCCTCGCTACGAAGAAATATTTCCTAATGTTGAGTCTGAGTCATTCCCCATGGAGTTTTATTTCATGACCTCTAGTTTTACTATTTACTTTCCAATGGAAAAGGTTTGAGAATCGTGCATCATTGAAACCTTTCAGGTACCTCAAGGTCTGTATCCCCTGAGTCTCCTCTCTTTCAAGGTATACATTTTCAGATCCTTCAGCCCTCTCCTCATAAGTCTTCCAATACAGAGTTGCCAACATTTTGGTCATCCTTCTTTGGACCACCTCTGTTCTGTCTCTATCCTTTTTAATATGTTGCCTCTTCCAGAGGATTCTAAACAACATACAACAAATACATACATCGATATAATGTCACATGAAACAATAATACAATATAATATGTAAAAAACATAATTGGCCTGATTTTAAAAGGACCACGCGCGCAACGCGCACATTTTAGAATGGGCCCGGCCACACACATATTCCCCATTATGCACCGAAGTGCTGGGCCCTGCAAAAGGGGTAGGCCGTGGGCATGGTATGGGTGGAGAGGGGCGGGGCCGGGGTGGGCCGTGAAAGTGCCATTAGCCCTAATTGGTGCACGGAGATGACTTCTGCTCCCAGGTAGCAATAAGTATTAAAATAAAAAAATTAGGAATAGGTGGGGTTAGATTAGGGGTCAGAGAAGAGTGGGGAAGAGGTTGGAAGGGTAGGGTTAAGGATAGGAAAGTTCTCTCCCAGTCCGCTCCTTAATTGGAGTGGACTGGAAGGGACCTGGGGGAGGTGCGATTGTGTCACCATGTGTATTTTGCTAAAATTCCCACCCTGCGCACATGAGTCACGGGCTGCCCACACATGCGTGCATGGATTTGAAAATCTGCCGACGCATGCATATTATAAAATCGGCGTGTTCATGTGTGCATGCCGGGAACCACGCCACATGGATGTGCGCGAGTACGTCTTAAAATTGACCCCAATATTATCAAATAAAGTACATACTCAGTAAAAAAAACTCCATATACTGATAAGGCACTAAACAAAGGTAATGACCTGATTAACAAAGGTCATTTGAGGCAAATTAAAAATAAACTCCTTTTGAGGTAATGAAATGTTAGTACCTGTTAGTACAGTGAAAAATTGCATGTATTAAAACATGCAAAATATAACACAGATTCACTAACAGGTTTACTTTGCCATCTGCAGCAAATCATGCCTCATTTGCATCTCATTAACATTGGCTGTTAATATGTATGTACACAGCAGCTGTTAACGCAATTTATAACATTGGCTATGTACCATTCAGACTATTTTATTCAGCTGTAGGCTGCTATGCCCTTGTATGTTGCCCTAAGTAAGGCAGCATATGAAGAGGAAAATATAGGGTTTGTGTACCGTTTTTTTTAATTTCAAGTTTAACCCAGGATTTCTTTTATTTATTTGCTTTATATTCCAGATTTCAGGTACAGGAAAATCTACCATGCAAACTGTCAAAATCAGGTGAAAGTTATAGAAATGTCTTTTGTCTTTTTTGAAAAAACGTCTCCTAGAAATGAAGAAAGTGCCTACTGTAGTGAATTATCTTTAAAAACAATGAATAAAAAAAATCACTTGGTTGTTTGTAATATTCTTTCAATTTGATGAGAAGGTTTCTTTTTGTTTTTCAGCCTCTTCATTTTGCTAAGAATTTTCACATATATAGCAATCTCTTATCCCTTATTTAGCATTTGTACGAGAAGGAAGCTTTCTCCCTCTTCTGCCTTGTATACCAGAGCTACATCCCGATATACGGGCACACTGCAGTACACGAGTGTGAAACCATGCTTAATCCATCCTTATGTTTAATATTACGGGAAAGGTCAGAAAGTTATTTTTTTCCTGTGAGATAAAAGAAGATTTTGATAGGCAGAAAAAAAGCGTAAAGCAAAAAAATACAACAAAAATCCCCACCACCAAGAGAAGCCTCTATCTCAAGCAACAGCTCGACTTTGAACTAAAGGGACCACAGTCATCATCTCTTCAGCCTTTTATTTTCACTTCTCTTCTCTTTGCTTGCTTGTTTGTAGGCCTAGGAAAAGAATTCTTCCACATGTCAAGTACTGAAGTTAGCCTTTGAAGATATGTTTTTCTTTTCAGGTAAAAAAAATGAGCTTCAGAGACAAATCTTTAAAACCTAACTCAAGCTTCAGTTTGATAAAATCTTTTGTCACAGGCCAAGGGCCGAGTTTACGAAAGGCCTTTTTTTTTTTCTTTCTGTGTCTATAGGACAAAAAGTTTAATGAAACAAGTCCCACGACTCCTATGCCTTTAAATGCAGAATACATCCACCAGTCCAATCTTTTCAAGCCCAAGGTGCACTTATCTT
This sequence comes from Rhinatrema bivittatum, assembly GCF_901001135.1. Lineage (NCBI taxonomy): Eukaryota > Metazoa > Chordata > Amphibia > Gymnophiona > Rhinatrematidae > Rhinatrema > Rhinatrema bivittatum. The sequence continues at coordinate 47,347 of NW_021820796.1, read as the reverse complement.
ATCAAAAATGTTGTGCAGTAGACCAGCCTCCATGGTGTAGGCAATATGGACATAGAGAGGATTCATATAGCCAAAAGAAAAGCCAGGACAGAACTGAAGGCCCTACCAGTATCTCTCTGAAACTGAAACACAAAGGGAGAGAGGGAGCAAAGGCACATAAGAACTTGTCATGATGGATCAAGCTCTCTCTATATACAAGTATAGGATAAGGCAGAAGTCAATGTGGTGCGGGCAGCTGGCTAAGTTATCTTGGCTGCTGCACATGCTTGCCACAGCAACTTCACCGCTACTATTTCCTGATACTTGGATAAGTCACTCTCAGTGCTCAGTGCATGGCTGTCCCCCACCTCACTCAACGTGGGAACAGGACAGAGGCTGGAAGGCTCAGGACAAGGAAGATGAGGAGGTGCTGTGTGTGTGCTACACAAAGCAGGACCCAACTGTCCTTGCCTTGCAGGCTGCCCATTAATTACCACACTCTGACGCTCCTGCTATAGCAAGGGAAAGGCATGCATGATTACACATGGTCTCAGAAAGGATCTAAATGTTTAAGTGCCATCGCCAACGTCTTTTGGTGCTGAGATGCTGAGAGCAGAGCTGGCCCGGATCTGAACATCAGGAAGTGGTCATTTTTCCGTGGCACATCTGACCAGGTCAGAAGGCACTCTGGTTGGGAATCACTGCCCCAGTCACCTTAGGGTGTGGAGACAGAGGATTCTTGCTAATGGCGCACAGCTATGAACCTGCTTTTGCTTTCAAACACCCCGAGAAGTTTTCCTTTGAAAATCCTGTGGTTGGACAGTGCCGCGCGGGATTCTTTACCCCACATACTTGGCAGGCGTAAAGTACATTAGGGATTTGAAAATGAAATCCCTGCTTGGACTTTAGCCCTAACTCTGCCTCTGGCACTGCCCTTTTCCCCCCTCAGAGAGAGGGGTGGCAATTGTCAAAGTTTTATGCAGGTAAAATACCTGTTTACCCACAGAAATCCATTCGAACATGGCCAATTCCCAATTTCCCTTTCTACAAGCTACATGATCTTTGGAACAAATTCTAATGAGCAACTCTAAACTATACACCAACAATTTCAGGTGAATTTTAAAAGCCTGATGCACACCAAAGCCAGGAGATATGCAAATGTGTCGGGACGGCATGCACTGAGTGGATTTTAAAAGTCGCCCAACTATGCACGAATCTCCCCCTATGCGTACAAATAAAAGGTTTCAAAAAAGGGGCAGGGCATGGGCAAGGCCTGGGTGGGCCATCAGCATTCCTGGATTTCACAATGAAACGAGTGCATAAATACTTACCCTCATAAGCATGCACCAGGGTCCCCAATGCATAAATTTAATTCTGCTATGCATGGCAAGTAAGTTATAAAATTTAAAAATCTAGACATGTCAGTGGGGTTTTAAGGGTCGGGGCTTACAGAGTAGAAGGGAGGATATTTAACTAGGGGGTTAGGAAGTCCTATCCCTTACCTGGATGAAGTGGGAAAATGGCCAATTGCAGAGTAAGGTGCACGAACAGCACAGTACACCTCGGTGAAGATTTGATTTCATTTGGAGTGAGGAAAGTCTCACAAAGATTGAATTTTCTACTATGTTATCTCGCTTTAGCTTGATGGTATCCTGTTATAGAGTCCATCAAGCTAGGGTGAGAGAACATAGTAGAAATGGCATCTTTGTGAGACTTTCCTCACTCCAAATGAAGCCAAATCTTCACCGAGGTGTACTGCGCTGTTTGTACGTCTCACTCTGCATGATAAACTGGCCTGTAAACCCTAAACCACCACCAACGCCTTACCTCAAGCTATTAGATGCCCCTCCTATAGGCATATAAATAATTGCATACTGTGAAGGTCTCCCCAGAACTGCTTCTCTCTCTCTCTCTCTTTCTTTCTCTTCCCCCCTGCCCAATTTCCAGTATTGTAGGGTGTGAAATTGTACTGTAATGCACCATGCGATAAACTACCTATATGAAGTATTAACATAACATGAGTTGCAGTAACTCTAAAATTATCATAGCTATGCTCCTAAATGCCCATGCAAAAAATTATAGCATTTTGATGAATCTAGGCCAAAGAACTGTAGGTCTGGTTCGCTAAATTTGCATTTGGCCTGTTTTTTGGCGGAATTTTGTTTCAGTGGGGGAGTGTTCTATTTGGACTTTTTGTTTCTGAAAATAGTACTCATTTTTAAATAGTGCAAACCGTTTGCTAACAGCATGCATTATTTGCAAACAGTGCATGCTGTTTGCCAAAATGATAAATGTGACTTGTGAACACTTTCAGGTTTTTCAGAAGTATTTTTTATTCATTTCAGATTTAATGAAATGAATCAAAAATGGCTTCATCTGATGTGGGATAAACATTCATTTTAAATGAATTCACATCCCTAATGCAAGTTACAAAAACAGCTGCAAAAATAACAGAATTTACTGTGTATGTCTTGAGTAACCCCACCTCATACCACCCTTCATCTTTATTCACCAGTCTAAGATCAGACAGTTACAAAGCAAACCATTTTCTCATGGTTCAAGGTTGGAGCACAGTTCTACTGTTTTGATTTGCTATTAAAAAAAAAAAAGTTCTAGTCAGAAATAAATCCATCATATTTTGAATTCTGAATGGGACCACTGTAGATTCAGAATCTTTATATAAACAAAAATCCTACTCTGAAATAAGAAGAATCATACCTGCTGCACTATATAGCTAAAACAAAAATATGCAGCTTTCCATGACAAGTCTACCCCACCTATCTGTGGGAAATCCACAGGTCACACCATTAAAATCAATGCCTTGTCTTATGAAGGAAAATTAAATCTAAGAATTGTCTGTCAGAATCTGGTCATGGTTGACAGTCGGTATTGTTTTTCATCCCTATGGGTTGTTAAGTATCCTTTTTTTTTATACTCATTTGAGAAGTGGGACTGTCTTACTTGGATTGAAAATTCAAAAAAAGTGTTTTATTCTTTGGGGATGGTGATTATACTAATGGCCATAATTGAGTGATTAGTAGATTCATTAAGACTGCCCCATTATATAATTTGATTGCACTTTGGGAAAAGATTCTAGCTTTCTAATTTTTCTTTATGAAAAGCCCCATTGGGATTCTCTATGAGAAATGTTGGCCTTGTGGTTAAGACTTAAGCAGTGTAGACTAGAGAAATGTAAACAAACAAACAAAAAAAAAACAAAACAAAGCATCAATTCCAAAACTATTCACTCTTAATACATTTATTTCATAACAGTAAATAAAGACCCTCATACTGGGATTCACTAAGCATCATTTAATGAGGGAGAGTCCCATATTCCTTCCATTTCACTAAAGATTTGTCTTGAGGTTTGAAGAGTGGATGTCTGTTTGGAGTCAGAGTAATGACTGCCAGACTGGGAGATCTACTTTTAGAGTTGCTGCTTATAAAGACGCTCATCTGTTCAGGAGAATAGTCCAGTTTGGTGACTGGACTAGAAAGATTTGCATACCATAACACAGGTACAAATAAGGGGAAATCCCGGAAGGGTCCTTGTCTTGTAAGAGTTAGGGGTGTGCATTCGTTTTGAACTTATAGGTAAAACGCAACTTATTTTTTTTTTTAACTTAAAAAAGTGATGAGGCGAAAACGATCGGATTTCCAACTTATTCAACATAGCTATGTTGAATACGTTGGAAATCACGATTGTTGATCCTAAATAAAAATTTAAACCCCTCACCCTCCTTAATCCCCCCCCCAAGACTTACCAAAACTCCCTGGTGGTCTAGCGGGGAGTCAGGACACCATTTCTGAACTCCTTTGCGAGGAGCACGTGACGTCAGCGTCACGTCGGAGTGACGCGGACGTCACGTGATTCCCCGCGGGTTCGCTCCGGGACCCTCGTTGGACCCAAAAGGAACTTTTTGCCAGCTTGGGGGGGTCAGGAGGCCCCCCCAAGCTGGCCAAAAGTCCCGGAGTGAACCCGCGGGGAATCACGTGACGTCGGGGTCACGTCGGAGTGACGCGGACGTCACGTGATTCCCCGCGGGTTCGCTGACCCCCCCATGCTGACCACCCCCCACGGGCCTCCTGACCTCCCCATGCTGGCCAAAAGTTCCTTTTGGGTCCAACTAGGGTCCCGGAGCAAACCCGCGGGGAATCACGTGACGTCCGCGTCACTCCGACGTGACGCCAACGTCACGTGCTCCTCGCAAAGGAGTACAGAAATGGTGTCCTGACTCCCCGCTAGACCACCAGGGAGTTTTGGTAAGTCTTGGGGGGGGGGATTAAGGAGGGTGAGGGGTTTAAATTTTTATTTAGGGAATCGGTGCACGTATGGACATAGACTCAACTTATGGAATTCTCCATATGTCCATATTGACCGAAATTGACCCCCCCTTTCGACTTATGGACTTATGAACATAAACTTTTGGTCTGCACATCCCTAGTAAGAGTACCTCAGAGCCAGTGCGTAATGCAGGAAGAAAATCCCTAAAGCGTGAACATTTTGCAGTGACTATAATTGATTGGACTGTGTGTGTGCTGTCTTTTGGTTTTCGGTTTGAAATGCACTGTTCTTCTGTGTGTACGCTACTGAATGTATTCAATTGCATCCGTTATTCCAGTAAAGAAGGTATTTTTGAACCACACTAGACTGATTGGTTGTGTGTTATTTTTGCTGGAAACTGTTGGGAGACCTCCAAATGGCCTTGAAAGGCTGTTACTTCCTCCACTCCCCTCCACCTTCTACTCCCACTCAATCAGGAAAGTACCCAAGGGAGCATGGGGCGTCTTCTTGCCCCACCAATTCCAAATGTGCCCCCAAAGTTCTAGTAGTTGTGGAACAGGACCAACAAATATAGATTTGATTTTTCTTTCAAAATTCTGTAGCTAGGATATATAGAGTCCTAATCCATGGAAGGTGAAGAGTAGCTTTAGGCATCAGACACACATTGGTGTATGGTGATGGTCATTGCTCTCATTTCTGTGGTTACCCTGTCCAAAGACAACTTTAGCTGTTCTATGCCTTCAGCAAGAGCAGCTCTCATTGTACTATTGCTGCTGCAACGCTAGAGCATACTCGTAGAGGGGGATGGTCAGATGGTGATATCTTTCTGATTCCGTGCTGGCAGGTTTCCCATTACTGTATTAACAGGATGGATCAGGACTGTCCAAAGCACCTTCTAATGATAGTCCTTCTCTTCTTTGGTAGGCATCAGAGGCACATGCTTTGATCTGGATTTTTCTCTTTTTTCAGCTCCTCTCCTGGATCTAAATGCTTTCCTATTTATTTATTGTTCACATTTATAAAACCACCCCCAACAAGATTTCTGAGGAAATACATAACTCTGCAACAGGGTCTCTCTTCTTGGGCCACCGAGCAATGCTAAATTGCTGGGCTTAAGCTCAAAGTGGGTGGGCCATGGCCCACCCATGGCTACGCATGGGCTATGAATTGTTTTGTTTTATGTTATTTTGATCCAGTAATTTCTTCCTGTTCTTTTGTTCTTTCAGTTCAAACAGAACAAGGACTGGGATCTGATGCCACAATTCTCCATTTGCATTGCCCTGGGATTGTCCCCCCTATATTATATCCCTCCTGCTCCCAACTTACCTGCTCTGGCCATTGCATAGATAGTTCTGGGCCTGAGGCCTTGTAATCATGAGCCATGAATGCAGCAACTTGGTTACACCCTTAAGCAATGATCATGTCTTCCTCCCTTCCCTCCTGTTCATTTGACTTCTGGAAAGCTTGGGGATAATATGCAATTTACTAACCCTCATTCTTCTTCTCTTGAGAACACCTTCCCAGTCAGATTAGAAGCATTGTGGAATGCTATCAAAGGAATGGAGAAATCTCTGTCTATTAAAATAGACAATGTTATATCTAGGACTAAAGATCTACAAGGGCAAATTTATTTATTTACAAAACATTTCTATACTGCCTAGTCAGTAGATTCAAGCCAGTTTACATAAGTAAAAACATTCATAACAATAAAGGTTACAAATTCAAAAGTTCACCCCTGAAAGTGGTTAAGTGTCTAACTTTGATGCCAGCTTGAACAGTTGATTCACATAAAGAGACTCTTCAGACGCATACTGATAAAGTAGCTGGTATTAAGGAAAAATGTGAGCTAGTGTAACCCTTTGTTGTGGGGGCGGTTGCTGTTTCCTCCTAGGGCCATAAAATAATTTGTTAATTGGGGTTATTCTCTCCATCCTTCCCCTTCTCTCTACAGCTCCCAGGGAGTGAGCTCTTTCTGTGGGAGGGAAGGAAATCCTTTGTGGCCCAGGTGATGGAGAGTCTCTCCTGATGTGTGGGTATCTCATAGCTGCAACATTCTTCTCAGGAACAAACAGGCTAGACAGACTGGGAGTTCAAGTTTACTGATTATTTCCAAAACATCAATCACTGTCCCACAAACGCTTCACAAATCAAACTGTACATTCAAACTATTTACATTGTCTCTGTTTTTCTGCGGGTATCGGAAAGCACCTTCAGACAGCTTTATGATCTAAAAGGCAAATTTATTGATAGCAATACAAAGACAATATAGAAAGAGGAACAAGGAATAAGAGGAAGTCGTTGTTTCTCTGGAGACGCAGGTCAGTGGCAAAGGACATTCAGCTTGCTTCTCAAATGCGGAGCTCTTCGGCTGGAGTTTTTAAACTTTTTTCATTGTCCAATAGAAATACGTTGATGCGCATCCTGGGTGTATTATCTTCTTCTAATATCCAATTATGAACGTAGCTTTATAGTCCAATCAAGTACCGTCTCTGGGGTGTTGCCTTCTTCCGGTACTGAGCTTGCCAAAGCACATGGTTGTGAAATATGTTGCCAGCAAAATCAGGAAATACATAGCTCAGGCCTAAGGCCTATCTACATCTCTCTGCTGGGGTGCTTGTGTCCATCTATCTAGCTCCTGGAGTTGAGCTTGACACTGTGTCCTCATCTGTGTGCAAACAGCCCTGTAAGTTGGGGAACCCTAGGAGGGAGCCCCATACCATGAAAAAAAATCTGTCCAAAGTTCAGTCTTTTGCCCATAGCCTGCGTCCTGATCCATTTGGGGTGGAGATTTGGTTGGGAGTCTCCAGATCTCGATGTTTCAATCCCAGTCCCAATCTTTTCACTCTGTGTGACTTCTCAAGGAGAAAAGTCTGATGTTTCTAGTCTTGACCAAAGTTCTCTATTTCCTTCCTTCAAATTGTAAAGAAGGATGGGAAAAATCTCCACAATAACAAAAAGGGGAAAACTCCAAATTACTTAAAATCCCCAAATTCCATGCTGGGTAGTGCTGTCACTGGTCTTGTCTCCTCTAGGGAGTAGAGAGGTGGCTCACAGGTTTCCAGTCCCTGTTCTCTGGTTTGGAGCTTGTTTCTCTCCAAAGCACAAGGGATTCACCAGAATGAGAAAAAAACTGATCCAAAATCTAACCAAAATCTCCAAAAATCTCTTCAAAAGTAGAGCAGGCCCACTTAGACAGGGAGTGTACTGATGAGGAATCTCCCCAAATGCAAGATAAAATACCAAGAGGGGTCAGTGGGCCCACGCTCAGCAGAGCAAAGGGAAAAATAGCTCCTTGCTCATCCAGAGCCAACTCAAACTGACCACACTCCCTCTACCTTTATTATGTCCTTGGGATAGCCAATCAAAGACAGCTCATTGGAGAGAATGAAAAAGGAATGGAAAATTCCATTATACTGATACTAGTCCTGAAGGTAAGGGACCTAGGGCCATCTAGTGGCTAACTGAAATTTTGATTAAAGATTTGATTAAAGATAAAGATGATTTACATTGAAGGCTTGAGGATTTTGAAAATCATGTTAGAAGAGTGAATTTGCATGTTCTGAATTTTTCCAACACTTTTATGTTTTCCCTTCAGGATATGCATAGGAGGTCCTCTGAAGGTTTTCTACCTTTCTACCAGGGGGAATGAAGGTCGGGCAACTAGTACCTTGAGAGGATAGTACCTTGTTTTATTTGTTTTAATTCTGAGGATCTTTCTGAACTCTCTTAGGAGTCCCGGATAGTTGTGGAGTCTAGAGCTACCCTCTTGTTTTCTTTTTCCTCAGAAGCTGATAACATCTGGATAATGAGTTTTTCTTTAACTAAAAAATATTTTTTTTTCTTTGGGGACAGATTTCCTCATTTCAAGATATTACCAGGATGACTCAATTTCAACCTAAACCTTTCTTAATGAAAAAAATAATAATAATAACGGAGTAGTTGCTCTAGGAGCATCATTTTTTCTTTCAATATTCATAAGTTTCAGATCAATCACAAGGGTACTAGATATCTTTTTTGATCCTGACCAATTAGAGAGCTTCCTTCGAAATAGGAAACAGTAAACTGATCCCTCCCTTTTGATAACCGAGATTATCTAGATGTCTGCATTATAATTCTTTTCCTAGTGTTATATTTTCCTACTTTCTAACCCCCTTCTTGGTCTGTATGATGTGATGTGATTTTTTTTCTTTTTTCTTTCCCTTTTATAATATTTTTTTTCTCATAGTTTATTGCAATCAAATCTACTTGCTGTGAATTAAGGGCTTTTTATTTGTTTGCATTTTTATAAAGTCTATACATAAAGTGAAAAAAAGAACATTCAATGACAAGAAAAAGGTAATTCTGAGTGCATATTATATACTGTATGTTGTGATAGTCATGGTCTTTGCATTGCAAAGGAAAATGTGAGGCAACTCACGGATGAATCCCATTCATTTTGCAAACACTCTACATACTTTCCTGTCATAGCTCTTAAACCAGTTGTGGGAACATTTTTATTTTTCCAATTTTGCAGCCAGGTAGAGAGGATTGTTATCGGAGCAGCAGGAGACACGGCTGCTTTTCCGCTTGTATTCTCTGGTGCCCTAGGTCTCCATGTGATTTTAAAATCTTCTCTCACTCCATGGGGAAATTGCAGGTTCTGAGGAACACAGGTGCTTCCCAGCTGTTGACTTCCAGCCAATGCTCAACAGACTTAGAAGCAGGAAGTCCAAATGAGCCATGCTGGGCCCAGTTGCAGCAACAGCCCCCGGCTGGTGAGAAGAGGAACTCTAATGAAGAAAAGTCAGGAGGAAAGATGGAAAATTCTTTGCTTTCTTAGGGAAATACAATCCTCCCGTGTGAACTCTGCTAGACATTCAATTAGCTACTTTGTTGTGGATCTCCCTGATTTTCATTTATATAACTGTTAGCATGCATAAAGTATATGTGTGCTGCAAGACACCAAAAGATGCATAAATATCATTTCTTGAAACAAGTATTTACTTCATTATTAGTACCTGGGAATGATGCCAAATTGATAGCACTGGAAAATGAAGTCATCTGTTTATTCATAGAGTAATTTGGGTGTAGGCAGCACCAACATAAAATGTTCCCACATTTCCCAGATAAGATGCTTTTGTCCTCTTTTAGAAGGCACCATCTTGAAAAGTAGGGGAAGGGAGGTGCAATTAAATCGTCATGTCTAGTCAGATCTTCACTTCTCTAAAACTGCCAGCTAAGGAACCAAATTAGTCTAACTTATGAATGCACTCTTAACGATGTAGACATCAATTCACTGGAAACTAGACTGAGGCCATTAGATAGAAACAAGGAAACATGACGAAAGAAAAAGACCATATGGCCCAACTTGTCCAGCGAGCCACACAACTGCTTAGCTCTGTAATCCCCACCACTTCCGCAGAGATCTTTTGTGCTTGTCCCATGCTTTCTTAAGTTGAGATACTATGCTTGTTTGCTTCTTCCATTAGCCTTGTGACATCCAGTAACTTTGCATTACTACCAGCATTCCATTATTAGCAATCTAAACTATATTTGAAGTTGTGAACTAGAAATGAAAATTCTGCTTACCTGTACCAATCTGCATTCTGCATAGCTACTGTACAAACTATTCTCTTTGCTGTTTTGTTGCACTTAACAGAGTTTATTTTCTTACTTTATACAAAAGTAGAGAGTGGAGAGGAAGGTAATTACTATGTATTTAGCTATCAAAATATTGCCCCCATTAATTACACTCTGGGCCAGATCTTAAAATCTACATGCGGGTGTAGATTTGTTCACACAACCCAGCACGAACAAATCTACTCAGGGCGTGCATGTTATAAAATCCGGGTTCGGCGCGCGCAAGGAGGTGCACACATGTGCACCTTGCGCACGCCGAGCCCGAGGGGAGACCCAATAGCTTTCCCCGTTCCCTCCAAGGGATCTTTGGATCCCCCCACCTTTCCCTCCCTTCCCCTATGTAACCCACCCCCCGGCCCTACCTAAATCTCCCCCCTACCTTATTTGATGGAGTAATGCCTGCCTCTGGCAGGCGTAACTTGCGTGCTGGCCAGCTGCCGGCGCGTGAACCTCCGGTACAGCTGCTGTGCCGGAGGACTTGGGAATGCCCCCGGCCCTGCCTCCACGCCCCGCCCCCACCCACAGACCGCCCCTGGACCGCCACCACACCCCCGGCCCCGCCCCTGCTCCACCCATTTTCGAAAGCCCCGGAACATATGTGCGTCCCGGGGCTTGCGTGCGCCACCGAGCCTATGCAAAATAGGCTCAGCGCGTGCAGGGGCAGATTTTTTCGGGTTACGCACATATGTTATGCGCGTAGCCTTTGAAAAATAAGGAACTCTCATTTATCCTAGAAGTTCAACTATCAACTGCTTTTTTATAATAAAGATTGCAAGCCAGCACAAAATGGATAGATGTGCCAGAATGGACTCTTGAGGGTTCCATTAATAATTTTAAGAAAACAGTGTCTCACCAAACATGACCCAGAGGTTAGTGGCACCTTATAGACTAACAGATTTATTGAGATATGAGCTTTTGAGGACAGCAGTCCATTTCATCAGATGCCACTGACAAAGTGGATCCTTCTCCTCAAAAATGTATGTCTTAATAAATCTGTTAGTCTATAGTCTGTAGAACAAGGCTACACTGTGTGCAGAAGCATATTTGACCTGATATGCCAATCTTGTTATTGTATGGCATTTGAAAGTAAAAAGATTGTGTGAAAGGGAAATAATGATTTATTATCTTAATAATAATGATAAATCACTTGGCTTTGGCCCATTAGGATCAGCTTGATTGTCTTAATTGTAAAAATGATTGGAACACAATCTTTAGGCTATAAAAATCAAACTCTCTTGAAAATGTAGCTAACAGTGGATCTGCAAAGAAAACCCAATTATCAGTGACCTAGTACATTACACACCCGAATATATGTACTTCAGGCATTTAGAGAGGGATATTTTCTTCTTTTATTTACTTTCTTTCATTTCATTTGATCTTGCTATGCACTTTGCAAGCATTTCTTATCTTGATTTCTAATTGGCAATAGTGTTACTTTTGGAGTAGGCTTCAGGCACGAAAGGATATGCTTTGATTATCAAAAAAACATGCTTCTAAGCATATTAAAAGCTAGAAATATGCAAGCATTTTCAACAAAAGTTTGTATTCCTCTACCGTAGAAGGGAGAAAGCTCTTCTCAATATATACTTAACCCCATAAGTTTCCTATCTTTGGCACTGTTGATAACATAGCATTTTCTTTCTGTGCTCCATAGATCTATAGACACCTTCCTTTCCCCTTTTATTCTCTGAAAATATTTGTAAAGCCATAAAGGTAGATTTTAAAAGTGCTACTTGCACAAAAACAACCACACACATTCATATGTGGGCCACGCGTGATAGGGATGTGCAGCAGGGATGGATTCATCCCATTCGGTATTCGTATTCATGGGGAGTCAAATCCATTGCATCCATTCTCGGGGGACCCCGATCTGTTCATTAGTTACGTATGTATTCATTTTCCCCCAAAAAACCCCATCCCAACCCTTTAAATTTAATTAACTACAACCCCCCACCCTCCTGACCCCCCAAGACTTACCAAAAGTCCCTGGTGGTCCAGCAGGGGTCCTGGCGCGATCTCATGCGCTCGGGCTGTCGGCTGCAGGTATTCAAAATGGCACCGAGAGCCTTTGCCCTCACTATGTCACAGGGGCTACCGGGCCGACCAATGGCACCGGTCGCCTCTGTGACATAGTAAGGGCAAAGGCTATCGGCGCCATTTTGAATACTGGCAGCCGACTGCTCGAGTGCAGGATATGGCTCCAGGACCCCCACTGGACCACCAGGGACTTTTGGCAAGTCTTGGGGGAGGGGGGGGCAGGAGTAGTGCGCACAAATGTAGCCCGCACACGCTCCTTTAAAAATCTGCCCCATATTCAACTAACTCCTAAAAAGAGCTCAACAATTCCGTCACGGTAAACGCAAGTCGTGAAAAAAGAGGGAAATATTACTTCACTTGAAAATCGTCGCTCCAATAACTATGTATAAAATTTCTTAAATATCTTCGTTTTATTTTTATGTTTTTTTGTTTTTAATTTTTTATTTTTTATAAACTTTTTAATTATTATGACTTTGAAGACAATAAATACTTATATGATGATGTGAGAGTGAACTGCATCAGCAAGCCAGTCGGCATCAAACCAGAAATTTTATGGTGAGCGCCCGGTCTTCTCAATCATTTGCAGTCACTTATATATATTCATTCCATCATTTATATTGAACAAATACAGTTTTAAACTGATGCAGATACCTCTCAAGGACGGTGAATGTCAATAAGAACGGCTCTTATTGACATTCACCATCCTTGAGAGGTATCTGCATCAGTTTAGAACTGTATTTGTTCAATATAAATGATGGAATGAATATATATAAGTGACTGCAAATGATTGAGAAGACCGGGCGCTCACCATAAAATTTCTGGTTTGATGCCGACTGGCTTGCTGATGCAGTTCACTCTCACATCATCATATAAGTATTTATCGTCTTCAAAGTCATAATAATTAAAAAGTTTATAAAAAATTAAAAATTAAAAACAAAAAAACATAAAAATAAAACGAAGATATTTAAGAAATTTTATACATAGTTATTGGAGCGACGATTTTCAAGTGAAGTAATACTTCCCTTATTCAACTAAGCCATCTAACTTAGCCATCTAACTGCTAGCCACCTAACTTATTAGCTGGCTAAAATGTAGCTGGATATGTGCTCAAATATTCATTTAGCTGGCTACCTTTTGAAAAGCCTACTAAATGCTTTTGAATATTGACCTCGAGATGCCTTGTTCTATTTTATATAAATTATAATTATTTGATTTTAGTATTTTTCCATCTTTTCCATCTTTTTTTTTTCCAATTGATATTGAGGTCTAGGCTCACAAAAAGTAACAATCATCTGTGGGTTACCCTAGGAATGAGCAGCCTAACATCTGGAGAGGCAAATCTAAGTAGCTAATGGTAAAAAGTTTTTTTGCCTATGCCAATCACGTTCACTTTGGGTTGAGTCCTCAGGTACTGGTGGTTGGCAAGGCATGAGAAATTGAGGTAGCCCTGATATAAACAAAGAGCAAGAAGTCTGGAACAGAACAGGAAGCTGGAGCACACCGAGAAGTCAGGATCATGAAAGCGATCAAGCAAGAATGCTGAAGCCAGAAACCAGAGATAAAGAAGTCTTCTGCATTCAGGCAACAGGGACAGAGCCAGAGTACGAAGATCAGGAAGTAGGGCCAAGCTCTGTCAACTGACTGTCGAAAGGCCTGAGTATAAATACATATCTGGTCAGGAAACAAGATGTTCGCTAAGGGGAAGTGAGGGGCACAGGGCTATGAAGACTGAATAGACAGTCCAAGCAGCTCACAGTACCACCTGCAAGCCAGATGTGAAGTCAGCAAAGGATCCTTACAGTGTCAGATTAGATTTATGGCACTGGAACCATTCATCCATAGAAAGGTACACTATGGGCAGTAGTAAGCTGCTTAGAGCTGTGATAAATGGCAGCATTAGGTCTGGGTCTGAGCCGAGGCTGAGGCCCCATTGTTGGATCTGGCCTCCTGGCCAAGTTGTAGCATTGGACCTGGGTATGGGCCAAGGCCCTGGCATTGGGAGTAGGCCTTGATGAGGCATCAGATTTGATAAGTATGGTGGGTGAGGTCGGTGAAATTTCCTGGTCCTAGGCCTTTTCTCAGATCTTAGCCTAGGCCAAGACCCTGGCATCGTGCTCAGGCATAGGCCGTGGCCCCTTTGTTGGGTCACGGCCAATGCCTAGGCGAGGTCCAAGTTATTCAGGCTTAGCCATAGGCCGAAGCACACACTCAGGCTTAGGCCGGAACCCTACTTTGGGTCTAAGCCTACTCCCTAGGCAAAGCCCCATTTTTTAAAATAAGTTTTCAAAATAAAACAAGGTTCCAATGAAATTTAATCGGAATTTAACGCTCTGTTTTGAAAACGATCCAAAATGAAATAGAAAATTTCATCTCTTTTCCTATTTCATTTCTCTTTAATACTCATCCCTACTAAAAGTAACATTTGATCTGTAGAAATAATGTGATAAATGGAGCATATATAGACACCAGCCAAATTCTTTCGAGAGGTCCATTTTCAGACACAGTCCAGAGAGCAAAATTAGCCAGATAAACTGGGATTATATTCAGTAGTACAACTTGTGAATGTATTCTTAAGAATGTAGACAGTTCACTGGAAACTAGACTGAGACCACCAAATAGAAACATAGAAACATGATGGCAGAAAAAGACTATTCAGTCCATCTTGTCCGCCTATCCACACAACTGCTTAGCTCTAAAATCCTCATCACTCCCTCAGAGATCCTCTTTGCTTGTCCCATGCTTTCTTAAGTTCAGATACTATTAGGGATGTGAATCGGGCTTCAGACGATTGAAAATATCGGACGATATTTTCAAAATCGTAAGAAATCATAGGCTCCCCCAAAACGAAAGGAAAACCCCACAATATTGATCATTTTTATTTATTTATTTAACATTTTTCTATACCGACCTTCAAGGTTGAATACCATATCAGGTCGGTTTACATCGAACAGGGGTAGATCAGTATAACGTAACATAACATAAGGAGCAAATTTTGTGGTAAGAGACAAGAGCAGAGAAGCAAAAAGTTATCGTTTTGGGGGAGGGCAGGAAAAACGGCACACAAAAATAACCCCTAAACCCACCCCGACCCTTTAAAACTAATCCCTTAGCTTCCCCCACCCTCCTGACCCCCCCAAAAACGTTTTACAGGTACCTGGTGGTCCAGTGGGGGTCCCTGGAGCGATCTCCCACTCCCGGGCCATCGGCTGCCACTAATCAAAATGGCGCCGATGGCCCTTTGCCCTTACCAGGTGACAGAGTATCGGTGCCATTGGCCAGACCCTGTCACATGGTAGGAGCACTGGATGGCCTGCGCCAACTTGTGCTCCTACCATGTGACAGGGGCTGACCAATGTCACCAGTAGCCCCTGTGACATAGTAAGAGCAAAGGCTATCGGCGCCATTTTGAATACTGGCAGCCGATGGTCCGAGTACAGGAGGTCGCTCCCGGACCCCCGCTGGACTTTTGGCAAGTCTTGTGGGGGTCAGGAGGGTCCCCCAAGACTTTCCAAAAGCCCCTGGTGGTGTGTGTGTATGTGGAAGTGGGAGGGAAAGTCGTTTTAGAAAGCTGTGGGCCAGATTTTATAACATGTGCGCGGGCGTAGATTTGTGCATAGGCCCGGTGACGCGCTCAAGCCCCGGGTCGTGCTTATGAAAAGGGGGTGGAGTGGGACCGAGGCCTCCGGCATAGCAGCTGTGCCGGGGGATCGTGCGCTAGCACTCGGCCGGTGCGCGCAACCTATGCCTGCCCGGAGGCAGGTACAACTTATTCAACAAAGGTCAGGAGGGGGTTTAGACTGGGCTGGGGGGTGGGTTAGGTAGAGGAAGGGAGGGGAAGGTGAGGGGGCGGAAGGAAAGTTTCCTCCAAGGCCGTTCCAATTTCGGAGCGGCCTCGGAGGGAATGGGGAAAGCCATCGGGGCTACCCTACGGCTCAGCGCACGCAAGGTGCTCGGCACGTGCAAGGTGCCTTGGAGGGAACTTTCCTTCCGCCCCCTACCTTCCCCTCCTGTTTTCCAAGGAAGTATATTTCCAAATGACTATATAGTACAGTGAGCTGGCATCAGTCCCAACAGATCCATGACTTGACCTCTGAATTAAGCTACAAATTCATTAAAATATAGGAAATGCAATGGTGGGTCAGACCAAGGTCCATCAAGCTCACCAACCTGTCTCTGACAATGGCCAATCCAGGTCACAAATACCTGGCAGGTCCCAAAAAGTAGATCAATTTTTTGTTACTCATTCCCAGGGATGGCAATAGAATTCTCTAGTCTTCCTGGCTAATAATGTTTTATGCTTTTTCCTTCAGGAAATTGTCCAATCCTCTTATGATCCCTACTATGTTAGTGGCCTTGACCACATCCTCTGGCAACAGATTCTAAAGCTTGATTGTACACTGATTGAAAAAAATGCTTCCTATGATTTTTTTTTTAGATTTCTAAATTTCACACAAGAATACCTTATACAAGGAATATAAGATACCTGGCCATGGAAAAATAGATATAACTCTAAAAGAAAAAAAATATGTGGCAGAAAATATGTGACTTTGATGTTAAAATTCTGAGAGGTAATTGTGCCCCCCCCCCCCTCCCCATTTGACAGGTAGGATAGGCTCATATGAGAAGGTTGTTAGGTCTAATCAGAAAGCTATGTTGCAGTTTCCAGCAACAAAAGCCGTTCATCATATATGGCTTCAAAATAGATCCTTCTCAGCTGCCTTGCCCTGGTTATGGAATTCTCTTCCATCCTCATTAAGAAAAGAAGTCAATCTTTTGTGATTTAGAAAAGGGCTTAAAACATGGTTAATGTCCTCTAAGAGTGATTGAGAATTATGGTGGTGGAACAGAGTACAAGTTACTTAGTCCTAGGTAGAGCAGATTGCAATATTAGATTTTCTTTTACAATTTTTTTATGTTTTAGTTTTATTTGTTTTAATTCTTTAATTTAATTTTATTATTGAATTGTATTGTATATTTGTTCTTATGTGTTATGTCTGTACATCACTTTGGGCAATATTATCTGGAAAGCAATTCAAATTGGAATAAAAATGAAATGAAAATCCACATTAGATCTCAATATATGGATGGATGATAGAAAAAGAATATTTATAAGTAAATATATTCAAGAGACCAGAACCAGGTATTATAGCATCTGGTAAGAAATCATTGCTATATTGGAGGCCACTGGTGAAGCTCCTATGATATTCTTAGAGTCCAAAAAGAAACACAGTCATTCAGGGGCAAAAAAGTGATATTTAACATCAGAATAATCCTTAATATATTTACAAGAATATTATAGGAAAAAAATGCATCAAAATGCACAAGATTCTAGGCAAATAGAAATAAACAATTTTCTTCTTTCCTGAGTAGCTCTTGAAATAACTGGACTTTTCAAATCCAGACTTTTTGCCTCATATATAGTGCTAGAGCCCTGGGGAAAAAAAGAAATGCATGATCATTAGGGATGTGCAGAGGAAAACCTTTTGTCTTGGTTTGTTCATTTGTTTCACAGGGCACCTCCATTTATTCCATTAGTTTCAAATGAAAAAAAAAAGTTTGCTTCTTTTATTTGTTCATTTGTTTACAATTATAATTAATGGGGAATCAATGCAGCCTATCTTGTAGGGATGTGAATCGTGTCCTCGATCGTCTTAACGATCGATTTCGGCTGGGAGGGGGAGGGAATCGTATTGTTGCCGTTTGGGGGGGTAAAATATCGTGAAAAATCGTTAAAAATCGTTAAAAATCGAAAAATCGAAAAATCGAAAAACCGGCACATTAAAACCCCCTAAAACCCACCCCGACCCTTTAAATTAAATCCCCCACCCTCCCGAACCCCCCCCCCAAATAACTTAAATAACCTGCGGGTCCAGCGGCGGTCCGGAACGGCAGCGGTCCGGAACGGGCTCCTGCTCCTGAATCTTGTCGTCTTCAGCCGGCGCCATTTTCCAAAATGGCGCCGAAAAATGGCGGCGGCCATAGACGAAAAAGATTGGACGGCAGGAGGTCCTTCCGGACCCCCGCTGGACTTTTGGCAAGTCTCGTGGGGGTCAGGAGGCCCCCCACAAGCTGGCCAAAAGTTCCTGGAGGTCCAGCGGGGGTCAGGGAGCGATTTCCCGCCGCGAATCGTTTTCGTACGGAAAATGGCGCCGGCAGGAGATCGACTGCAGGAGGTCGTTCAGCGAGGCGCCGGAACCCTCGCTGAACGACCTCCTGCAGTCGATCTCCTGCCGGCGCCATTTTCCGTACGAAAACGATTCGCGGCGGGAAATCGCTCCCTGACCCCCGCTGGACCTCCAGGAACTTTTGGCCAGCTTGTGGGGGGCCTCCTGACCCCCACGAGACTTGCCAAAAGTCCAGCGGGGGTCCGGAAGGACCTCCTGCCGTCCAATCTTTTTCGTCTATGGCCGCCGCCATTTTTCAGCGCCATTTTGGAAAATGGCGCCGGCTGAAGACGACAAGATTCAGGAGCAGGAGCCCGTTCCGGACCGCTGCCGTTCCGGACCGCCGCTGGACCCGCAGGTTATTTAAGTTATTGGGGGGGGGGGTTCGGGAGGGTGGGGGATTTAATTTAAAGGGTCGGGGGTGGGTTTTAGGGGGTTTTAGTGTGCCGGCTCACGATTCTAACGATTTATAACGATAAATCGTTAGAATCTGTATTGTATTGTGTTCCATAACGGTTTAAGACGATATTAAAATTATCGGACGATAATTTTAATCGTCCTAAAACGATTCACATCCCTACTATCTTGGGCTCCCAAATTGGAATTTTATGATCAACATCATAAGGGTGAAAGCATACCAATGTATCAAGACTATGTCAAGATGGCACCAGAAGTGGTATGAAGAGCCCAAGGACCCCCAAAGGGGCAAAAGAGTACCAGCAGTTGCAGAAGTTCCCCAAGGCACCATTAGAGGAGCAAAACAGCAGCAAGAGTGTCCACTTCAGCCCAAGGGATTAAAAAATGGGGCAAAGAGCATCAATAACAGTGGCACAAAACCCCAAGGCTGAATGAGAGGGGAAAAGTGGCACAAAGTGTAGCATGAAGAGCTCAAGATACAATGAAGGTAGAACAGAACAAAGCACTATAAGGGGCAGAAAAACCTCCAAGTCAGAGAAAGAAAGTGAAAGCAAGTGAAAGAGTGACATGAAAACGCAAAAGCATTATAAGAGTCTTGAAAAGAGTGACAAGAACACTCTGGGGCTCCAAATTAGGGGCATAGGGCACCAACCAAATTGATAGAAAGCACTAGGCAGAGAGAAGTCAGAGGAAATCCCTGAAGGAGGTCTGATGGTATTTCCATATGGCATCAATAGGTGAAGAAGCTAGCTGTTCAGGCTTGAAGTTGGTCTTCACTGGAGGCTAAGATGCTACTGACTGTTTAATATCCTGTGATTAAGGGAATCAGATAATTCTTCTTCTGAATCAATTTTTGCAAATACTGCTTCCATTACCTTAGAAGCCGTAATCAAGGAGGAACGAAGTACTGGTTCTAGATGCTACACTTCTGCAGCCCCTGCATGTTGCTGTGGTATAATATATCAAAAGCTAAATACTGGATGAGACTACTAATCATAACAACCATAAAACAATGGAGTTTGAAGAAAATATCCAAGAGGGCATCAAATTATGAAAGATAACTAAGTGGATAAGGCCTGTGTAAAGCATCAGATAGCCAAGGCAAGACCAAGAGTCTGCAAGTACCATAGGGGAAGAGGATTTGGAAGGAACCTTGTAGACAGCCAGAGCAGAGGAGGAAGTACCTAAAGGTTTCAAGACTGGATTAGAGAAGCAGGTGCAACAGTAATGGCACTCATAATTATTACAAACTGAAATGTTAGGAGCAAAGCAATGCAGCAAGAAGAGTATCCGTAAAACCAAGGGCCAAATTCCAGCATAGGCAACATAGGCAAGTGCCTAGGGCACCAAATTCAGAAAATACCCAAAAACTGAGACTGCTACGCTGCTCTTTCATTTCCTGGAAAGAAATCCCCTACCTCCACTATTCTGCCTATGGTTATTCTTAAGGGAAGGGGATTTGAAAAGAATCTTGAATATACTCAGAATGGGGGCTGTCTGTCTCAGTTGGGGTATGGCTGATCCTCCAAGTGAACTAACATATGTTTCTGTCAAACTGTAAAGATCAAATCATACATATGTTATATGTACATGGCTGGTACTGTAAAACTGCAAATTTCATTAAATCAGTTATGGTTCCATCTGTTACTTGTATAATTGTGGTGATTTTACAGCTAATATATGCTGACAAGTGCTGACCTTCCACTCATAGTGTGTAGAATTACAGAGAGCATAAAGGTATCAAAGCCCCCAATGCATAGAGTGTGGAGAATCATAAATATCATAAAATCATCAAAGCCTCAAGGCATACAATGCAGGGAATTACAAATAGCACAGATGTATCTATACCCCCAAGGTGTACATTTTTGGAAATTGCAAACAGCACACAGGTGTCTATATTCCCAAGGTATAAAATGCAGTCCATCACACTCAGCAAAAAAGTGTGTAAATGCCCAAGGCATGTAATGCAATCCATTACAAACAGCACATTTGTGTCTAAACCACCAAGATATGGAGTTTAATGAACCATAAACAACACAAAGTTTCTAAACGACCAAGTCGTAGAGTGTATTCCATTGTAAACAGCAAAAAGTTATCTAAACTTTCAAAACATAGAGTGTGGTCCATTGCAAGCAATACAAAGATATGTAATCTGCCAAGCTCCAGCCCCATTTAACCCTGCCTTGCCAGAAACTATATGCCTCTTCATGGAGTCACCCTTTGCTCTTGGTCTGGCTGCTCTGATCTTAGTATCATGTTCTTATCTTGCTCCATGCCTTGTGGCCTCCAGGCCTTCTGTCTCCTTGTACCTTGCTCTTGGCCTATTCAGACCTAATCTTGCCTTGTGGATTCCATGCCTTGTCTCCTTGTACCTTGCTCTTTGGCCTACTCAGGCCTTACCTAGCCTTGTGGCCTCCAGGCCTGCTCTTACTTAGACTTTGCTCTATGGCTTACTCAAGCCTCTCCTTACTTATTGGCCTCTGGGCTTTATGCTTAGTGGCCTATGGGCCTTCTGTATCACTTCCTTTGTGCCTAGGTGTTCTTTGTTATATTGTCTTTTCCATGTCCAATCCTGTCCTGGTATGCCTTGCTTAGCTCTGCCCTTCTTTGGTCTTGTCTTCCCCTACCCAGTCCAGTTCCTAGTATCCATTCCCTACCTTGATATTGCCTTGCCTTGACCCAGCCTGTATCCAGGCTCAGTTTCTTAACTAAGCCTGTGTCTGTATCAGCTCTCTGCTCAGTTTCTTAACTAAGCCTATGTCTGTATCCAGTAGGGATGTGAATCATTTTTGACGATTTAAAACAATCGTCAGATATATTTTAAATCATCAAAAATCGTTAGAGCCGCGATACAATAACAATTCCCCCGATTTATCGTCAAAAAATCGTAAATCGGGGGAGGGGGGAGGGCGGGAAAACCGGCACCCTAAAACCCACCCCGACCCTTTAAAATAAATACCCCACCCTCCCGAAGCCCCCCAAAATGTTTTAAATTACCTGGGGTCCAGTGGGGGTGTCCCGGCGTGATCTCCTGCTCTCGGGCCACTGCTGCATTAAAAGAAATGGCGCTGGTGGCCCTTTGCCCTTACCATATGACAGAGCAAAGGTAGCGCTGGCGCCATTTTGGTTCCTGTCACCCGACATCACGAGTGCAGGAGATCGCTCCCGGACCCCTGCTGGACCCCCAGGGACTTTTGGCCAGCTTGGGGGGGCCTCCTGACCCCCACAAGACTTGCCAAAAGTCCAGCGGGGGTCCGGGAGCGACCTCCTGCACGCGGGCTGTATTGCCAATATTCAAAATGGCGCTGGCGCTACTTTTGCCCTCACTATGTCGAAATAGTGAGGGCAAAAGTCAAAATGGCGCTGGCGCTACTTTTGCCCACCCGACGTCACGAGTGCCGGAGATCGCTCCCGGACCCCCGCTGGACCCCCAGGGACTTTTGGCCAGCTTGGGGGGGCCTCCTGACCCCCACAAGACTTGCCAAAAGTCCAGCGGGGGTCCGGGAGTGACCTCCTGCACACGGGCCGTATTGCCAATATTCAAAATGGCGCCGGCGCTACTTTTGCCCTCACTATGTCAGGGAAAGGATCATGCCATGGATAAGTTAAACATTTCCATAGGTTAAATTAGAGACAGTAGTGAAT
Organism: Rhinatrema bivittatum; assembly: GCF_901001135.1. Taxonomy (NCBI): domain Eukaryota; kingdom Metazoa; phylum Chordata; class Amphibia; order Gymnophiona; family Rhinatrematidae; genus Rhinatrema; species Rhinatrema bivittatum. The sequence goes on along the minus strand of NW_021820796.1, from coordinate 25,201 downwards.
AAAGACCTTTTTGTGATACCCCACTGCACTCTGGTGCTGCATTCTATTGGATGGCTATTGTGAACATGAGTAGTATGGGAATTAGTGTGAAAGCTATGGTACAATCCAAAATGATGGCTGTAATCAGTCACTAAACAAACTGTTTGGAACAACAGTTAAAGCTGCTAAAAATATGTTTACCTTTGTGTGAAGATCAGATCTCAGGGTTGCCTGTGTGTGTGGCTGCTTTTTGACTTCCAGCTCGTATCTGCTAAGTTTGCTGGTTACTGCAAAGAACAAATGGAATATGATGCTCAGGGTGCATTTCTTCTGTAGCTGATGTTATTAGGCAGCTACCTGACTTCATTAAACATTAACCATGTTGCTGTACAGGGAGCATTCACAGTCCTCCTTTCTCCCTCCATCATCCACAAGAGAAAGTGTGGGGGTACGGGGGGAGGTGTGGAATTACCGACCATGTCATAACGGCAATGCCTAGTGGTGGGATTCAAGGTGTCCAAAGGGCTGTGGATTCCTACTGTCACTCGAATGTTGAAATATGAAGGGACTTAAAATTAAGAAAAAAACATTTGACACCTGCACAAGAAGGCACATGGAATCTTAGCTTCAAGCCCACCCTTTCATAAAGGGCAATGAGTGAGGATGGAACAATTTCTGACTGGGTGGAAGCTTGGGTGTGGATTAGCCAGTTTAATTGTATGCATGCAAATATATAGAGATCTCTTTAACTATGTTGTAACATCAGCTGCAGAAAAAAAAGCTTCATGAGCAACATATTTTATTTACTATTTGCAGTAACTGAGTATCAAAATGGATTTTAACAAATTACTTTAGTAGATGTGAGCTAAGTTGTGGTTTCTAGATTAGTCTATGTGGTTATATAGAAATAAGGGTGAACATAGGTATCATCTACAACTTGTGTTTGTCAATGTCAACCCTTATTTCTGCAAATATGAGCTGGAAGTCCGAAAGCAGACACAGGAAACCCTGAGGACCCTACTACAAGTGAAGAAAAGAACATCTCTGGAAAGCTAAGTCCCTATTCCAGATGGATGGGTGGGGAGGAGTTGGGAATGCCCTGAAGGGAGCTATGTCCTTGTTCTGGGTGACTGGTCACTGTTACCAGAAGGGAAAAGAATGGGCTATTTCTGCTGGGGAGGGAGCAAGTCACTACATTCATTATGGGGTAGATTTTAAAAGCCCTACACGATGGGCCTATTTTACAAAGGCCCGGCGATGTGTGTAAAGTCCCAGGACGCATCTAAGTCCTGAGGCTTTGGAAAAGGGGAGGGGCCAGAGGCCTCCGGCACAGCGGCCATTTGCTGCTGTATCGGAGGAATCCGTGCCGGCCTAGGCAGGTGTAGCAGGTAAAATAATTTTTTGGGGGAGAGGGGCCTAGAATAGGGATAGGGGGTGGGTTGGTTAGGGGAAGGGGAAGGGAGGTTAAGGTAGGGGGTTGGGAAGTTCCCTCCCAGGCCGCTCTGCTAACCAGTCTTTTCACTCCAGGGCCATAAACATTTAACATCTTGTCTGAGGCAAGTGTTATAGTTTTAGCATTAATAAGCCCATTGTAACAGTCTGTGAGGTGAGCATACTATGTTATTTTCAGTCATATATTAAGGACTCATTACCTATGATACTGCCTCATGTACATTTGGGTATGTGCTAATTTTGCATGTACATGTTAATGTTTTGAAATATCATATGAACATGCACAAAAACACTATTTTTAGCATGTACAAAATGCCCTTACCAGGTGCATTAAGCCTTATTGCATAGGCCCCTATATTTGGGTAAAGATGTGTTTGCTATGTAGATATATATATTTATTCATATATATTTCTGTATGCTTAGATATACAGAGTGACTAAACTAGCCACAGAGGCAGATTAATTAAAAAAAAAAAAAAAATATATATATATATATATATACACACACACACACATATTATTTAAATCCTGCTTCTCCCATCACCCCCAAAAAAATAGATATATCTATATAAAACATAAAAAAAGAGCTTTAAACAGTAAAATCTAGAAGGAATAAGCCTTCCTGGCTCAACTTGTTTTCCCATGCTTTCATAAAAGATGCTCATCTAGAGAAATGCGACATTTAAGGATATAAAAGAAACAAACTGAGCTTTCTGAGTCTCCGTTGATTCCTGTTTAATTTCCTTTGTCTAATGTAAACTCACTGGGCTATGACTAACAGCTAACATATAATTTCTAATTGTATGGCATTATGTTATGTTAGCACAAAAACATAATCAGAGCCAAGAATATAGATAGAAGCAGATATTTTGGTCTTTACTGAGGATTAGATGCGAATGGAAAAACAAAATCAGCATCAAGCACAATCTCGGAGAAGTAGATTAGAAACCAAATTAAATAATACTGGAAGAAAAATGAAATTTTCCATCTTTGCCTGCTTCCTTCTTAAATTGTATAATAATCATTTTCAGAATCAAATGCAGTGCAACTTGAATATCGAGAAAAGTAAAAGGGGAAGATATGTTCTTCTTCTGTAACAGATTTCTGTCTTGACCTTACTTGAGTTTTTTACTATGACCCCCTTGCTCCACAGTCGTAAATTATTTTCTATGAGGTCCATATTCAAAAGTCATTTAGATGGATAACATAATAGTTATCCATCTGCATGGTTTATCCGGATATATTCAGATTTTATCTGGCTAGAATTTAACCGGATAAGTTAGGAGCAGTCCAGAGGCTAATTGAACTGGGAGGAATGAGTTAGCTGGCTAACCCCTAGATTCATCACAATGCAGTAACCTGGCTCTTTGCCTAAGTAGTATTGCATTATGTGGTAAACCTTTTTACACCCCATGATACTTCCTATTTTACAGCCTACAAAATGGGGGAGGGGGGCCTCTCTATAAGGCTTTCATAGTATCAACCATTTATAAGCCTATAGGAGGGTCAGCTAATAGCTAAAGATGAGGTGTCAGTGGTAGTTTATTTATTTATTTATTTATTTATTTGGCATGTTTTGTATACCGTCATTCGGTTTCGCCATCAGAGTGGTTTACAGAGTCATGGGACAGTGATAAACAGATATCATCATATCACATTGTGTTAGTTGATTACATCTAAGGTTGAAGTCACATGTGTTATTATTGCATACATAAAAATATTACATACTAGGGATGTGAATCGTTTTTTGACAATTTAAAAAATTGTCCGATATTTTTTAAATCGTCAAAAATCGTTAGAGTGCGCGATACAATACAAATTCCCCCGATTTATCGTGAAAAATCATTAATCGGGTACGGGAGTTATTTGGGGGGAGGGCGGGAAAACCGGCACACCAAAACAACCCCTAAACCCACCCAACCCTTTAAAACGAATCCCTAACCTTCCCGAACCCACCCAAAATGTTTTAAATAACCTGGTGGTCCAGCAGGGGGTCCCGGCGCGATCTCCCGCTCTCGGGCCATCGGCACCATTTTGGCTGCCACTAATAAAAATGGCGCCAATGGCCCGATAAAAAGAAAACCCAACCGACCCTTTAAAACTTACCCCTTAGCCTCCCCCACCCTCCCGTCCCCCCCAAAACCTTTTAAAATTACCTGGTGGTCCAGTGGGGGCAAGGGGAGCGATCTCCCGCTCTCGGGCCATCGGCTGCCACTAATAAAAATGGCGCCGATGGCCCTTTGCCCTTACCATGTGACAGGGAATCTGTGCCATTGGCCGGCCCCTGTCACATGGTAGGAGCACTGGATGGCCGGCCATGGCCCGCGCCATCTTTAAAGATGGTGCCGGCCATCCAGTGCTCCTACCATGTGACAGGGGCCGAGCAATGGCACGGATTCCCTGTCACATGGTAAGGGCAAAGGGCCATCGGCGCCATTTTTATTAATGCAGCCGATGGCTCGAGAGCGGGAGATCGCTCCCCGCGTCCCCACTGGACCACCAGTTAATTTTAAAATGTTTTTTGGGGGTTCGGGAGGGTGGGGGAGGGTTTTTTTGTTATCGGATCGGGTGCAGCCGATAACCAAAAAAAAATCGAGCCGGACGATAACAATTTTAAGATTTGAATCAGAACCGGAACCGATCAGATTCCGGTTCTGATTCACATCTCTATTACATACAACAATTGATATTACATATAAAGTCAATGTTATATATAACTTCTTAAGTACGATTATTATCTGAGGTCATTTAATGATGCGAGTTGTTAAGTGTGGCATTCTTCCTGGCATTGGGTGGCGTGGATGCTTGGTGGACTGGTTGATTGAGTGAGTTTGAGTAGGTTCTGGTGAACATCCATGTTTTCAGCTCTTTTTTGAATATTTTGATGTTTGGTTGAGTTCTTATTTTGATTGGTATTGAGTTCCATAGCGAGGGGCTGGCGATGGATATTGCTCTCTCTCAGGTTGTGATCAGTCGTGTGGTTTTGGCGTGCGGGATTTTGAGGAGGTTTTTGTTCAAAGAGCATAGGTTCCTTTTCGGAGTATAGAATACGATTGAGTTGCTTAGCCAGTTGTTTTGTTGTCCTATGATTGTTTTATGCAGAATTGTTCGTATTTTGTATTCTATTTGGTGTTTTATTGGGAGCCAGTGTAGTGATATGAGGGTTGGTGTGATGTGGTCGTGTTATTTGATCTGGTCAGAATTCTGGAGGCTTTGTTCTGTAGGATTTGGAGGGGTTGGATGGTGGGAAGTGGTAAGCCGAGGAGTAGGGCATTGCAATAATCCAGGTTAGAGAAGATGAGTAGTTGCAGGACTGTTCTGAAGTCATCTAATGCAAGGAAAGGTTTGAGACGTCTGAGTGTCAAAAGCTTGTGATATCCTTCCTTTATCTTGTTGGTTATGTGGTTTTTGAATGAAAATTCTTTGTCAATGGTGATTCCAAGATTCCGCATATGTGTGACAGGGGAGATTAGTGTTTTGGGGTTTTCTGTTTAGAGTGGTTTTGGGGGGTCGGTGATGTTTTTTTTGTCGAGGATGATTAATTCTGTTGTATCTATGTTTATTATGAGTTTCAGTTCATTTAGATGTTGTTTGATTTCTGAGAGATATATAGCTGTTCTTTCATATGTTTCTTCCAGCGTATTCTGTATGGGGACCAGTATTTGTATATCATCAGCATATAGGAAGTGGGTAAGACCAAGGCTTTCTAGTGTATGACATTTTGGGAGAAGGTATGTGTTGAAGAGAGTAGCGGATAGGGCTGATCCTTGAGGCACTCCTGTGTTGAGGTTTACTTTATTCGAGAGGTTGTTGTTGAACACTACTTGGAAAGTTCTTTGTGATAGGTAGGAGGTGAACCATTTTAAAGTGCTGTCTATGACTTCTATCTCTGATAGTCTGTCGATTAGGATGGAATGGTTGACTGTGTCGAATGCAGCTGATAGATCTAGGAGGATTAAAAGGTAGCTTTGTCCTTTGTCAAACCCCATAAGTACTGTGTCATTTAGTGAGAGGAGAAGGGATTCAGTGTTTAAGTTTTTTCTGAATCCAAATTGAGTGGGGTGAAGTATATTGTTCATGTTGAGGTAGTCAGAGAGTTGGGAGTGGACAATTTTCTCTATGATTTTTGCGAGGAAAGGTAAGTTTGATTATAGATCTGTAGTTTTGAATGTTCTCCGGTTCTAGGTTGTTCTTTTTTATTAATGGTTTAATTATTGCTGATTTTAAGCATTCAGAGTATTTTCCTTCGGTGAGGGAAAGGTTGACTATAGTTTTGGTTATTGAATCTTTGATCAGTTTAATAGTTGGTATGGGGATGCTGTGGATTGGGTGGTTTGCTGGATTCAATTTCTTGATTATTTTTTGGATTTCTAGCGAGGATGCGGTGTCGAAATTAGACCAAGTTGATGTCATTTTCAGTTGCAATTTTGGGGTTTGGGTATGTGTGTTAATGTTGGAGTTGTTTATTAAATTTTTTATTTTATTAGTAGAAGTAATCAGCAAATTCATTGCTTTTGCCTGTGTTGGAAGGTGTTCTTAGTTCATTTGGTGGTTTGGTGAGGCTTTGTACGATGGTGAATAGCATTCTGGGGTTATGTTCATATTTGTTTATTTTGCTCGAGTAGAAATCTTTTTTTGCAATATGGATTAGTTTTTTATAGTTTGCTAGCTGGGTTTGGTAGACATTGAGTAGTCTGTCAGTTCTATTCTTGCACCATGATCTCTCTTTTTTCCTGAGATCACATTTGGTAGATCTTATGTTCTCGTTGTACCATCTATTTTGGTGTTTTGGGTTCATTACTGACTTTATGATGATGGTGTTAATTCTATTTGCTAAGGTTTTGGTAATGTTGAGCCATGAGTTTGTGGCTGTTTCTGAGTTTGTAAGGTCAATGCTCATAAGTTCATCTAGAAGATTTTGTTGTAGTGTTTCAATCTCAAATGGAGGTCGGTAAGCAATGGTTCTTATGTTGGTTTCACTTTTGGTGGGTTTTGTGTTGCAGGTAAGGTAGGCTTGAATGAGGGAGTGGTCTGACCAGGGGCTTTTGGTTATTTTGGTTTGGTGTGTGTCCCAGGGTTCGGGTTGATAAAAATTAGATCAAGGGTGTGTCCTGCTTTATGAGTTGGTCCTTTGATGATTTGTTCAACACCCATTGTTGCTAGTGCATCCGTGATTGTGTTTCATGTGGCTGAGAGTGGCGGATGTCCATATGTAGGTTGAAATTGTCCATGATGATGAATGGTTTATTAAGAGATACATTGGCGATGATGAATTCTATTACTGGGGAGCAGTTTCGTTCAAGTGAGCCAGGTGGACAGTATGCTAGACAGATTTGTAATTTCTGAGAGTCGAATATTGCGATTTTAAAGGGGGAAAATATCTTAGATGTGATTAGTTTCATTTGCAGATTTTTTTTGATGATTAACATGAGGCCTCCGCCTTTTTTTTTGGTCTGGGGATTGAGAAGGTTTTGTAGTTTGGGTCATCTATTTGATTAATTAGAACGTTGTCAGAGTTTTTAATCCATGTTTCCGTGATTGCTATGAAGTCTGGTTTGGTATCGGTGAGTAGGTCTGTGAGAATGGGAATTTTTTTTACAATGGATTGAGCATTTAAAAGTATGAAGGAAAGGAGCATGCATTTGGTGTATGTCTTCAAATTCTTGTAAGTAATGTTTGAGCGATTGTACTTACATTTTTCTTTGGTTTCCAGTGTTCTTCGTGAGAAGTTATTCCAGGTAGGGGAGTAGTGGTATCCATTTTGCTGTGTCTAATGGTTGGTTGGGATGTGAAGGCTTGGGAAGTTTGTTGTTGTTGCTGCACAGGTGGTCAAGATCTGGGTGCTGTGTGTGTTATGGATCTCACTGAGGGGCACGCTTGCTCTATGTTTCGTGCTCTTTCAGTCCTGGGGTTTCCAGGTCTCCTGAGGAGTTGTTTGTTGAAAAGCTGTGGAGGTCATAGAAGGGGTGAAGCGGATGCATGAAGGGGCGCACAAAGGGGCCTGCCCCTTTGCTCGTGCTCCTTCGTGCGCGTGATGCCCAGCATGTGGCACCATTGTGGAGAGCCCCAGTTTAAATGGCTCTCCCATCACCTCGCTGTGACGTCCACCCTGCCTGCTGCCTTGGATTGGCTGCAGGCGAATGCTGGGGGGCGCGGTTTGCTTATCGACATGGGGGAGCTTTCTGCCAGAAGCGGCAGCACCGGCCGTGCAATCCAGGACGTGAGCCGGCGAAGAGAGTGTACCTTTGCAGAGAGCCCTGGTTTAAAGGGCTCTCCCGTCGCCTTGCTGTAACGTCTGCCCTGCCTGCTGCCTCGGATTGGCTGCAGGCGAATGCTGGAGGGTGCGGTTTGCTTCGTCGACACAGGGGGGGCTTTCTGCTCGAAGCGGCAGCACCGGCTGCGCGATCCAGGAGGTGAACCAGCGAAGAGAGGTTTAGAATTTAGGGGCCAGTTTTACATGCATTGTGTGACTTACGAACTGCACAGTACACCTCGGTGAAGATTCAACATCATTTAGAGTGAGGAAAGTCTCACAAAGATGAGATTTATACTATGTTTCTCACCCTAGCTTGATGGACTCTATAATAGGGTACTATCAAGCTAGGGTAAGAGAGCATTGTAGAAATCTCATCTTTGTGAGACTTTCCTCACACCAAATGATGTCAAATCTTCACCGAGGTATACTGTGCAATTCTTGTGAGCGTGTTCGAAGATTGTCAGGGTCTCCTTGCAGAGGGACTATGAACCGGACCCTCCTTGTTTGTTGATGTAAAACATCGCTACTTGGTTGTCTGTGTAGATCATGTCCCTGTGCCCTTTCAGGTGGTCTTGGAAGACTCGCAATGCACTGCGAATCGCTCTGAGTTCCAGTAGATTTATTTGTAGATTCTGTTCTGAGATCGTCCATAACCCTTGGGTTTCGTAAATCTCGAGGTGTGCACTCCATCCCTTGCGAGACGCATCTGTGGTTAGGACTGCATTATAGGGATGTGAATCGTTTTAGGACGATTAAAATTATCGTCCGATAATTTTAATATCGTCTTAAACCGTTATGGAACACAATACAATAGAGATTCTAACGATTTATCGTTATAAATCGTTAGAATCGTGAGCCGGCACACTAAAACCCCCTAAAACCCACCCCCGACTCTTTAAATTAAATCCACCACCCTCCCGAACCCCCCCCAAATGACTTAAATAACCTGCGGGTCCAGCGGCGGTCCGGAACGGCAGCGGTCTGGAACGGGCTCCTGCTCCTGAATCTTGTTGTCTTCAGCCGGCGCCATTTTCCAAAATGGCGCCGAAAAATGGCGGCGGCCATAGACGAACACGATTGGACGGCAGGAGGTCCTTCCGGACCCCCGCTGGACTTTTGGCAAGTCTCGTGGGGGTCAGGAGGCCCCCCACAAGCTGGCCAAAAGTTCCTGGAGGTCCAGCGGGGGTCAGGAGCAATTTCCCGCCGCGAATCGTTTTCGTACGGAAAATGGCGCCGGCAGGAGATCGACTGCAGGAGGTTGTTCAGCGAGGCGCCGGAACCCTCGCTGAACGACCTCCTGCAGTCGATCTCCTGCCGGCGCCATTTTCCGTACGAAAACGATTCGCGGCGGGAAATCGCTCCCTGACCCCCGCTGGACCTCCAGGAACTTTTGGCCAGCTTGTGGGGGGCCTCCTGACCCCCACGAGACTTGCCAAAAGTCCAGCGGGGGTCCGGAAGGACCTCCTGCCGTCCAATCGTGTTCGTCTATGGCCGCCGCCATTTTTCGGCGCCATTTTGGAAAATGGCGCCGGCTGAAGACAACAAGATTCAGGAGCAGGAGCCCGTTCCGGACCGCTGCCGTTCCGGACCGCCGCTGGACCGCAGGTTATTTAAGTCATTTGGGGGGGGTTCGGGAGGGTGGGGGATTTAATTTAAAGGGTCGGGGGTGGGTTTTAGGGGGTTTTAATGTGCCGGTTTTGCGATTTTTCGATTTTTCGATTTTTCACGATTTTTCACGATTTTTCACGATATTTTACCCCCCCAAACGGCAACAATATGATTCCCTCCCCCTCCCAGCCGAAATCGATCGTTAAGACGATCGAGGACACGATTCACATCCCTACTGCATTATGAGGAGGGGGGCTGAACAACGCTCCTTTGGACAGGGTGGAATCTAGGAGCCACCATGCTATATCTTTTTTCATTTCTGCGGTCAGCGATACCCTCTGCGTCAATGGTTGTGAATGCTGTTTCCATTGGCGCTTTAGACCCCATTGTAGGCGTCTCATGTGTAACCTGGTGTTGGGAACCGTGAAGTTCGCCGCTGCCATGTGGCCCAGAATTACCAAGACTTGTCTTGCTGATGGCCTCTGAGTATGTTTCAAGGTGTGTAGAAGTTGACGGAAATGTGATATTCTGTCGACTGGGAGGTATGCTCTGTTGCACGTAGTATCCAGGCATGCGCCTATGAACTGCAACTGTTGTGTTGGTTGTAGGTGTGATTTCTGAAAATTGATCACCAACCCTAGTTCTTGCAGTGTGTCACCCGATGGAGGTGATCCAGTAAGATGTTTGGAGTTGAGGGTATTATGAGCCAATCGTCCAGATATGGAAAGATGGTTATACCTTGTTTCCTGAGATGAGCCACCACCACTATCATGCATTTGGTGTATACTCTGAGTGCAGCCGAAATGCCAAAGGGAAGAACTTTGTACTGGTAGTGTTGATGCCTGTAGCGAAAGCATAGGTAACGCCACGAGGATGGATGGATTGGAATGTGCGTGTAAGCATCCTTCAGATCGATGGAGCACATCCAATCGTTGGTCTGAATGAGAGGAAGAATTGACTTCAAAGATACCATTTTGAATTTCTCCTTGATGAGAAATTTGTTCAATTCCCTTAGGTCTAGTATGGGGCGAAGTCCTCCCGACTTCTTGGGTATGAGGAAGTACGGAGAATAAAATGCTGCTAAATTGGAGTGTGGGTGGATTTGTCGAATTGCTTGTTGTTTGCAAAGTAAAGCAATTTCCTCCCCCAGTTGTGGATGGGAACTGTGAGTTTTGAGTGTGGTAAGATGAGGCAAGATGGATTTTGTGACAAATTGTAGTTGGTAACCTTGACGTACTATCTCCAGAACCCATTGATCTGATGTTATTGTTTCCCATGCTTTCAGGCAAGAACGAATTCTGCCCGGAGGAGCTTGATGTTGTGGTGGCGGCTGAGTAACTAAAAAGACGAAGTCACTTTTGCTGCAGCAGTCGGCTGTTGTGCCTGCTGTCTCTGGTTACGTGGTTTTCCTTTTCGTTGATTTGATGTATTGTTTTGTGGAGCAGGACGCTGGTAAGACAGGTATGGCTGGGTACGAAAAGATTGATAAGATCTATAGAGTCTTCTGGCATATGGTTGCCTACGAGTGGATCCCACATAATGACGTGTAGTTGAATAAATAGGATTTGATGTTAGAGATTGTACTGCTAGAGCTTCTTATTTTAATTTACTTACTGCGTCCTGAAATCTTTCTCCAAACAGGTTATCTCCTGTCCATGGGAGGTTTGTTAGTTTTTCGTGCAAGTCTTCACGTATCGAACTTGAACGTAACCATGCTAGTCTTCGGGCTGCAATTGCTGTTGCAGATGCCTTGGATGATGTTTCATGTGCTTCATAGATTGACCTCAATAGGTGTCGAGAACACTCTTCCATATCATGAAGAGGCTGAGGTATCTGTTCCGCCACTGAGGAATGTATACCTTTCATAGCTTGCATGCACTCATATAGATATTGTACCATGTAGAACTGATGTTGCATAATTCGTGCAGTTAATATTGAGTTATGAAATATTTTCCTGCCAAACTCATCTAAATATTTGTTGTCTTTCCCCAGTGGGAAAGTGATATGCAACTTTGTTTTCTTGAACCTTTGCAACGCCGACTCTACTACAATTGATGCGTGAGGTAATTGCGGTAGAGTGTATAGTGATGCTTTCTTCATACGACATTTTATGTCTGTTTTCCTGGAAACGGCTGCAATTGCATAAGGTGTTTCCCAGGATTTTTGTAAGACTGAATGCAGGATTTCTTGTGGTGGAAGAGATGTTGGTTCCACTTGAGTATCAAAAATCTTTAGCAGACCAAGAGTTTCTGTTCTAGGGTCTGTTTCTTTTTGGACCTCTAGATGTAGAATGGTACCCATTTTTTCTAGGAACTTTGGGTATGTAAGGTCTTCAGGAGGGGAATACGGCTCCTGTAGTTGGTCCTGCAGATCCGACAGACATCCCACTGATGATGATGGGGATGTTTGTATTGAAGGAGAATCAAAAGATGTATCATGTACCTGATTTGGTGAGGCTGGTTGGTTTATCATTTGAGATGTCGGTGGATCTGCTGACTGCTCTTCTTGAGACTGTGCTTTATGTTTCGTAGCATTGTCATCATCAATATTAGTCATTTTGAATGATGATTGCAGCGTCTCATAAAATCCTGCTAATGATTGAGACAATTGAAAAAATGCTTCTCTTGTAAGAGAGGGCCTTACCAAACAAATGTCTTGTTGTAGTGGGATAGTTTGCGGTGAAGCTGGAACTTCCCCATCCTTTTGTATTTTATTGACTAAAGTATTTCTTAAGTCTTCCGAATCTGAAGAAGTGTTAGAGGAAGAAATATGTACCACTGCTCTTTTTGAGTAGGCAGTAGATGGCACTTTACGAGATGATTTAGAAGTCGAAGGACTTATCTCCCATGTAGCACTCCTCTTTTTTAATTTTTTTAAATGGGAGTGACTTGAGTACTTATGATAGTCATCAGATGATGAATGAGTATCTGTGGCTTCAGCCTCCGAAGAAGGGCTGTGTGAAGAGTATTGTTTTCGTTTCAGCTCTGTCCTTAAGTTCTAAGGTGAATAATTGTGGTTTATACAGGCAGATTTTGATCTATGTGCTGATTTAGATTTATGCGCGGATACAGAGTTATGAGCAGGTATGCGCATATGCGCAGTTATAGACTTATGTGCGCTTGTAGATCTGTGCGCGGAAGTAGATTTGTGCGCGGTTGTAATTGTATGCGCGTATCTTCTTGATCCCGTGCGCACAGGGGTTATCAGCGCCGATGTGTTCGGCGCCGTGCGCATAAGTTTTTCTGCAGTCGGCGCCGTACGCGTAAGTTTCTCCAGCGCCGTGCGCGTATGTGTTCGGCGCGGTGGTTTCTTCTGTGCCATGTGCGCCGGAAGCGCTAGGTTGTGCGCAGATTCCGTCTTCGGCGCAGATATGATATCATGCACAGACGGCGCCATAGACGCAGAAGTCGTCGGCGCCGAGGTTTCCTTCTCCGATGATGTATGTTGCGGCTCTATAGGCACTGAGGATTTCTGAGAATCCATTGGCCTTCGTCTTTTTGGTTTTCCCTTACCTCCTAGAGTGGAGGATTTAGGATCCGACGAGAAAGTTTTCTGTTTTGAAGGAGCCAATGAAGGTAACGGGCCAGGCGATGAGTGAGCCTCTGATGGCTCTCGTGAGGCAAAAAGTTCCTGAAGCCTATAGGCCCTTTGTTTTAATGCTCTAGGTGACATCCTAGAGCAAAACTCACAATCCTCTCGACTGTGATGTGGTCCGAGACATTTGTAACAGCGGTCGTGTCCGTCCATGACCGACATTATTTTACCACAAGTACAGGGTTTGAAACCCGGCATTTTAAATCTGTTTTTAAACTGAGGAGATAGCTCCGCCTGCATTCCCGCTCGCGGAAAAAACAGACTGAGGAGATTCCGTTACTTTCCTGCGCAGGAACACACGCGCAGCCGCAGAGAGCAAAGCTCTGTTCTCTGCTTTGACAAGCTCCGCCTCCCGGGCCTGATTGACAGATCCCATGACAGCATGGCTAATTCAGCCCTGCTATCGACGGGAAAACACATATATCTCTTACAAAATAGTAATTACTGCACATTCTTCTGAATTCTGCTCCAGAGGCCCCAAATCTGCCCCCTTTTTTTACATGAGTAAAATTTTCATGTGAAATGGAATATACGTACATACTTTTAACCTTTAGAAAATGCAATATCTGCGCAAAGTCCTTTGACAATATACTCCCTATTTTCCAGTATGCAACCAACCCATAGATATGGCAGTGGCAATGTGGGTACAGAAGCGCCTGCGAACCTTGCATCTAGGCAGGATAGTGAATATTATTACCTCTTTATTCTTTTGAATTCCACTCTAAAAAAGGATCTACTGTTACTTTTAGGGCCTGATTTACTAAGGCATTCCTCCCATCCTGTGTTTATAGAGGGAATAAAAGCTTAGTAAAGCAAACAATTAATCTCATTTGGTCTTGATCCTGACTGAAAAAGAATTTTCAGTTTATTTTTCTTGCCACAAAAATACTGCTTTCTTCAGCTTAAAAGTACAAATTTTCCCCAAGTGCGGCTGGTGCCGCACAGCTTAGGCTAGGAGGTTCTTAAATCTGCAAGAGGAAATCACTGATAAGGGGGTTATCTTTGATTTAAGATGTCCTGCAAATTTTCAGATGGTCTAGGATGGGAATGTATATATTTTATGATCCTGCCAAACTGTTTGCTTTAAAAAAAGATAACAAGTTGGTAACGATTAAAGAGAAACAGTTGCTTTGGACTGTTCACTTCTTTTGCACGCTCTTTATTCATTACCCTTTAAAGGCTAGGAGAGAGATTTAAACCCTGATATATTCTATTTTTTATGTAATTATTTCTTATACTGACACTTTATTTTTTGAGTACAGTTAAAATTATTTATACCTAAACATCTGTTATTGCTATTTTTTTTCCTTGATGTGATTAGTTACTATCAGGTCGATACAGTAAGGCCGCGGTAGAAACAGTGCGGCAGTGTCAGGCGCACCCTTCCTCCCCGCACGCACAGTTCTCTTCACTAAGTCCCCGATTCTCTCTTCTAATTGCATGCAAATGCATGCCGCGGCTGTGAAGCGATAGGGAAGGGTTATGCCCGCGCAACCCATTTTACTGTATAGGCGCTGAGTACAGCACCTATACAGTAACCTGGGTGCGCTGGTACCTGTCATTTCAAATGTCATTTCAAATGACATTTGAAATGACAGGTACCAGGAAGTGTAAAAAACAAAAAAACAAAAAAATAAAAATCTGAATGTTATAAAAAAAAATAAAAATTTTTAAATACCTGTCACTTTCCGAATCGTGCGGTCATCCAGGCAGCGGCGGGAGCCGGAGGGCCGCGTGGGTCCAGGCGGCCGGCAGCGGGAGCCGGGTGTTCGATCGAGGCCGCGGGCGGATGGGCGCGTTTAATCGAGGCCGCGGGGGCGATCCTCCCCTCCTCTCCGTGCGATCCTCCCCCCCCCCTCCTCTCCGTGCGATCCTCCCCCCCCTCCTCTCCGTGCGATTCTCCTTTCCCTGCGATTCTCCCCTCCGTCCCTTCTCCCCTCTCCTCTCCCGTGCGATTTCGGCAGTCACGTGACTGTAGCAAGTCACGTGACTACCGAAATCGCACGGGCATCCATTCCGGCGGGGGCCGTGCATTCAACCAGGCAGAGACTCCCTCTGCCTGGATGAAGGGCCGTGCGATTTCAGCGCTCACTGCCTTGAGCGCTGAAATCGCACGGCCGTGCATTCATCCAGACAGAGGCGGCCTTAACGTGTTAGTTTACCGCCTCCCCCTAGTAGGAGTTAGGACTGTGAGTCTTGTAGCAAACCCATCGACACCACTTAAAATACTGAAACACAATAAAACACAATAAAAAAAAAAGCGATACAGAGATGATCGAGAAAATGTAATGCTGTGGGACACATAAAAACCTGTCAGAAAAAAAAATAAAAATTTTTAAATACCTGTCGGAGGGCCGCGTGGGTCCAGGCGGCGGCGGCGGGAGCCGGGGAGCGAGTGGTCGCGTGTAAAATCTAGGCCGCGGGCGGGTGGGCGCCTGTTCCAAGCGGCGGCGGCGGCGGGGGTGGGTGGACGTGCGATAGTCTCAGACGGGCGGCGGGATCCGGGCAGAGGGAGCCAGCGGCAAAAATGGCCTCGGGCTCCCTCTGCCTGGATGAATGCACGGCAGTGAAGGAATGGCCGTGCGATTTCAGCGCTCAAGGCAGTCACATGCCGTGACTGCCTTGAGCGCTGAAATCGCACGGCCATTCATCCAGGCAGAGGGAGCCTCTGTCTGGATGAATGCACAGCAGTGAAGGAATGGCCGTGTGATTTCAGCGCTCAAGGCAGTCACGGCATGTGACTGCCTTGAGCGCTGAAATCGCACGGCCATTCCTTCACTGCCGTGCATTCATCCAGGCAGAGGGAGCCCGAGGCCATTTTTGCCGCTGGCTCCCTCTGCCCGGATCCCGCCGCCCGTCTGAGACTATCGCACGTCCACCCACCCCCGCCGCCGCCGCCGCTTGGAACAGGCGCCCACCCGCCCGCGGCCTAGATTTTACACGCGACCACTCGCTCCCCGGCTCCCGCCGCCGCCGCCTGGACCCACGCGGCCCTCCGACAGGTATTTAAAAATTTTTATTTTTTTTTCTGACAGGTTTTTATGTGTCCCACAGCATTACATTTTCTCGATCATCTCTGTATCGCTTTTTTTTTTTATTGTGTTTTATTGTGTTTCAGTATTTTAAGTGGTGTCGATGGGTTTGCTACAAGACTCACAGTCCTAACTCCTACTAGGGGGAGGCGGTAAACTAACACGTTAAGGCCGCGGCAAAACAGCGGGTTACTAAGGAGATAATATCAGCGCCCGTTACAGTATCGGAGGGGAATAGCTAATTCCTTCATTATACAGTTTTTTCGTTCATTTACATGCTGGGTGCGGAAAGGGTTTTGTGTCTATTTTAGGAAGCGCTAAGGACGCGTGAAACTGGAGACTGTATCGCTGGATGGCCTTACTCGTCTGTATTGTGCGCTCCCAGCACGTTACAGACGGGAAATCTTCAACCGCACGTTACTGTATCGACCTGTTTGTTAGGTTACACTTTAGGAGGGCAACTTTTAAACTTTTTTTCCTAGCAAACTTTACATTCAATTTTCAAAGGGAAAACCTTAACTTTGAAAATTGGGTCAGGAAAAATACGTGCACAGACCTGAACCTGTGAGTATTTTTTCCAGCAAAATTACATATGTGTGCATATGAGTATAACTGTGTGTGCATGTGTATAAACATTAATGTCTCCCCAAGTCCGCCCCCAAGAGCACTTCCATTCTCTGCACATGAAAGTACATGCATGCTGGCATAACACCATACTTTTACACACAGAGAGGATAGGCAATTTTCAAAGAGCCAATTTCTGCATGAAAAGCACTGTTTTACCCACATGCCTTTGAAAATTGCCCTGTAGATTACCCTTCTACATTTCTATCTGGGTTATTATTATTATTTTATATATTTATGGTTTATTGTTTGTTCAAATATTTTGTTTTCTTTATTATAAAAATACATTTTTAAACATATTTAAAAGCACCAATCAATTTCAATTTCCAAAAGCCCCAACAGTTTGATGGTCGACGAGGACTTTTGTTCCCAAGACCTTCAAGCTAATTTTCAAAGATTAACTACCCGGGGTACTTCCCTTTAAAAATTTGAGCTATAAGGTCTGTGTGCACCTGATATTTCTGCAGAGTGGATCCTCATGGAAAAATACACATGGGGATTTAATTGCATCAGTAGCATGGGATCTTCTTAGTGTTTGGGTAATTGCCAGGTTCTTGTGGCCTGGTTTGGCCTCTGTTGGAAACAGGATGGTCTGACCCAGCAAGGCAATTTCTTATGTTCTTATGATTTGAAAATCAAATCTCTGCATGTGCATTTTCTCCTCCACCTTCCTCCAGCCCTTAGAAATGCCCTGTTTTCTCGTAGTTAAATCTAGCTGCCTTGGGAAACCCTTTTTTTGAAGCCTTGGGGTGTTCTTGACAGTCTTCCTGCTTCTTTGATTCTCTGATGCTGCCTTGGAAAACACCTGTCATTGCTCCTTTACAGTGCTTTAGGCTATTCAGGCCACTTTTGGTGCCACTTTGTCACAGTCCTGGTGCCTTGGAGTCCTTCTACAAGGTCATCGAGACCCCCCCTTCTTCTTCCGCCTGAACTCCCCATAGTTTACTTAGATCTCCCACCCAACCAATGCTTGACAACAGACCACTCTAAGATTAATTGCACAAGATAATTGTCAGATATAAAATTCAGCATTTCAAGAGGGAGGATAACTTTCAAACAGCCATGCGGCATACATGCAAATAGATGCAGCCATTCTATAACATACCTGTGTATATGTGGCATGATATAAAATTGACTGTATGCACATACATGTGCACACAATTTTACATGGATACGCACCTGTGCGCGCAAATGCCAGGTCTACTGCATAAGTTAGGAGATTTCATTAGATACACGTGCCAATGCAATTACCAATTTCCCCAGTCTATTCCCAGTTTGCCCAGGTAAAGAATAGGACTTTTTAACACCCTAGTTAATATGCCTCCCTTTTAACCTTTTAGCCTCAACCTTTAAAACCCCACTAATTAGCCTCATTTCTTTGTTTCATTAGTTACACGCCATCCATAGCAAAAGTAAAGTTACATGCTTGTGTATGTAAATACTTAGGGATAGATTTTTAAGTTTATGCGCAGGTTTAGATGTGTTTGCGCAACCCGGCGCGAACAAATCTATGCCCGATTTTATAACATGCGCAATTGTGCAACCTGCGCATGCCAAGCCGAGCAGCCTACCTCCGTTCCCTCCGAGGCCGCTCCAAAATCGGAGCAGCCTCGGAGGGAACTTTTTTTCCGCCCCCCCCCCCCCCACATTTCCCTCTCTTCCCCTACCTAACTCACCCCCCAGCCCTAACTAAATCCCCCCCCCTACATTTGTTCAGAAAGTTATGCCTGCCCGAGGCAAGCGTAAGTTGCGCGCACCGGCCGGCTGCCGGCGAGCCATTCATCGGCCCGGGGGCTGGTTCAGAGGCCTCGGCCACGCCTCCGGAACACCTCCGGGCCGGCACCACACCCACGGCCCTGCCCCCGGAATGCCCCCGAATGCCATGCCGCCCCTGACACGCCCCCAAGCAAAGCCCCGGGACTTACGCACATACCGGGGCTTTGCGCATGCCGGCGGCCTATGCAACATAGGAGCGCCGGCGCACAAGTCCCCCTGCGTGCGTAAATCTGGCTGGATTTACGCGTGCAGAGCTTTTAAAATCTGCCCCTTAGTGCACGTTTCATATCACAGACCCAAACCGCCCATGTCCTGCATATTCCCTGCCCACTCCCTGCCCCGTTTTGCCTTTCCTATTTGTGCATGTACCAGGAGATGTGCGCATACTCAGGCTCTTCTTAAAATCCACGCAGCACACGCTGGCCCAAGATACTTGCCTTTACATTACCACATTTACTCATTTAAAGGTGAATTTTAAAAGCCAGATGCGCACATCAATTAGGGGATATGCGAATATGTCGGGCTGTGCGCACACCGAGTGGACTTTGAAAGCCACCTGGATACGCACGTGTCTCCTGCAGCGTGCACATCTCAGAACTTCTCAAGAAGGGGCGGGGAACGGTCGAGTTCTGGCTGGGGCATGGGGTGGTACATGGGCATTTTGAGACTCTCACCAGAAATTTGCATGTAAATATTTACACGATCTGATGCGCACTGAGGTCCCCTGCTGTGTAACTTTACTTCTACTATGGATATTGTGCAAGTGAAAAAAAATAAAATAACGAGCCATTTCGGAGGGGTTGTAAAGGGTTCGGGGGTAACTGTATGGTGCACAGGCTATCAATCCAGCGGGGGTCTGAAAGACCTAGCTGGTGATTGGGGAGGAATTGGTATAAAATAGGCTATGGTATCGGCACACATCCCTTTTAAAATCTTTCTCCACTTCCACGGTAGAAGTGGCTTTCGCGTGCACAGGCACATGTCCTCTTAAAATTGGGCGCAGTTCTGTGCAAAGCCAGGCTATTTTATTATATGCACACATATAAGCATGTATGTTATAAACAGCTGTGTTCCTGGGCGCGGACCGATGAACGCGCACACATGTATGCCTGTGCACCACTTTGAAAAGTCATTACTCTCATATAAAAAGCAACTTACATGTGTCCCTCTTCGTCCCACCCTGGAATGCCCCTAGACCACCCTTTTTTGCGCAAAAGTGAAAATATGCCTGCATTTTTGGTGTTTGGATGTTTCATTCATTTCATTTCTTTTATTACGTTTTCTTGCTCACTGCTATGTCCGTCAGTGCCCGATACCATCTCTCCGCCCTCCTTACCTCTCTGGCGCCTCCCTCTCCGTCCGCAGGAAGATTGGCTGCAGCGGCGTTCTCCTGCCACTTGTCCTCGGATGTTCCCGGACCGGCTTGAAGCTACAAACCGCCATGTTTCTTGGATGCCTAGTGTATGCGCGCGGTGTGGCCCCGATTGATGTACCGGCATTGGCACGAACCTCGGGGGCATCCCCGAAGATGACGTCACCCGCGACGGATATTTTAGGTCTTGGAATTTGATAACACATCGAGTTAGCAAGGGTTTTTTGCTACCTAAGCTACTCTGCCTCCTCGGACTTACCAGAGGTACCCGCTCCTTGGGGCCTCGCTCTCTCCTTTGTTTTTCAGGTGACAGTCTGGAACCGGGTACTCGCTCCTCAAGGGCCCTTATCCCAGACTTGCTTCGTATACTCTTCTGCCTGGAAGTCATCACTACCAACTATATCAGCTACATCAGTGAGTTATCATCTTTCTCTCTGAGCTTTCCCTGGAACCAGGTACCTCGCTCCTCGAGGGCCTATACTTTCCAGGTCCTGGGCTTCATTGGTACGTTGTGTGAATGTTACCAACTGCATACCCTGCCTACTCACTATATCTCAGTCTCTCTTCAGCTCAGCCTCCAGGGATCGCTGTTTCCAGTATCTGAGGGACTACAGCCCAGCCGGGCTTACCAGCTCACTACTGCCATCTCTGGTGGTTCAGTATACTGTCTAAATAAAAGAACTAGTGTGTGTTTGTCTCCTAACTTCGGGCCGATACAGTACAGTGCGCTCTGATGGAGCGCACTGATACCCTCGATTGGATGCACGTTTTTGATGCGCTAGCGTTACCTCTTATTCAGTAAGGGCCGAAAACGCGCGTCCAATCCCCGAACCTAATAGCGCCTGCAACATGCAAATGCATGCTGATGGCCCTATTAGGTATTCCCGCGTGATTCAGAAAGGAAAATGTGCAGCCAAGCCGCACATTTTACTTTCAGACATTAGCGCCTACTCAAAGGTAGGTGCTAATTTCTTCGGGCACCGGGAAAGTGCACAGAAAAGCAGTTAAAAACTGCTTTTCTGTGCACCTTCCAACTTATATTCATGGCGATATTAAGTCGGAGGTCCCGAAAGTTACCAAAAGTATGGGTCTTTATCTGATGCTAATTCTAGATTTCTGTGTGCATCCCCAACTCAGGAGAACTGCACAGAATCTAGGGCGCACACTCAATACCAGTGCTAAATCTCTATAAATACTATTCAATCTCTTTCTTGCCCTCAACAACTAGAGGCGTTTTCATATGGTTGGGGGTGGGGGGGTAGAGAATAAACCTCTAAGGACCTGGGAATTGAAAAGCAAATTTTAAAAACCCTATGTGCGCCAAAGCCAGGCGATACATGCAGAAGTCAGGCCGGTGCGTACCACATAGATTTTAAAAAGTGCACAAGTACGTGCGTATCTACTGGTATGCACACAAAAAAATTGTTTGGCAAAAAGGGAAGGGGTGAGGACATAATCTGGGCAGGGCATGGTTGTTCCTAGATTTCTCAATGAAATCTGCAGATAAGTATTTACGCGCACAAGTGCACACCGGAGTCCCCTACCGTGTAACTTTACTTCTGCTATGGATGGTATTTAAGTCATGAAACAAAGAAAAGCTAAAGAGGTTAGCAGAGTTTTAAGGATAGAGGCTAACAGGATAAAAGGTAGGATAGTTAACTAGGTGGGATAGGAAATCCTATCTTTTAGCTGGGCAAATTGGGAATGAACTGGGGGAACTGGTAATTGTGTCAGCACACTTGTCTGCTAAAATCCTTCCACTTACGCAGTAAAGGCAGCATTTGCACACACATGCATGCGTCCATATAAAATTGTGAGCACATGTATGTGCGTACAGCCTATTTTATACCATGTGTGCAGATACGCGCATATACACACGTATGTTATAATATGGCTGCATCCTTTGGCGCGAGCTGGCATATGCATATACATGCCCACATGGCTGTTTCAAACTTACTGTCCTGGTATATTCTTTTTTTCTGAATGCCAGTAAAACAATTGGACAGTATAGTGGTGTTCCATCCTAAAAATTACTGAAGAATTAGTGCATTTATTTATTATTTATAAACTTATATTATGCACGTATCTAAATGTCCATGGCAGATAGTATTCATGTATATTCATAATAAAATGATCCATAAAAGCAATAAATTATACAAAACCATAATAAAACAAGTAAAAAATACAATAGAAAATATAAACTTAAAAACTATAAAGACTTGATACAAGTCTCTTAAGATAATATCCATAAAGAATTTCAAATAATTCATCTGTGAATCTATGATTCCTTAATCTTTCCTTCATGGCTCTTTCTGCTTCTAAGATAGATTTTGAAACGGTCCTGGGGAAATCTGTAGCATTGGGATCTCCTATCCCAGTTTGGTTCCCCTCCACAATACCTGGGATCCACTGTTTCATCTGAATTCTCTAATTTTCTCTCTCCTCTCTGTTGTTACCTTATCGGCAACGCCTTAGCCATTTTCTGTTTGTGAGCACCAGAGTGGGCCGCCCAGTTCCTCCTTTCTCCTCAGGGTTATACTACCAGTTGGGAGGAAACAAGTCTTCCAGCCTACTGATTGACAAAGGAATCCTTTGGGCTGAGGTGCACCTGGATGACTTGAAAAACCTCAATTATTTGCTTCTCCTCTCTCTCTCTCTCTCTCTAGGGTAGGATGGAAAGGGGGATGAAAACTTCTCTTCCCAACAAAAATCACATTTAGTACATCACTAAAAAAAAAAACCCTACGGAAAAGATAATTCACCAACCATTGGGATGTAAGTTTGAAACAAATCTCTTATCTGACTAAAACTCTTCAGCCAAGGCTTTGGGCCTGTACTATTGTAACGAAAGGGAACTGAAAGAAAATAGCTCCTCTTCCTCCAGTTCTTCTATGCAACAGTTAGAAACCATTGCAGCAGCCTCCAGTGAGGGTGATGTGGCTGAGATGGTACATTTCTATTCTCTACAGTGCCTTGACCTAACTATTTGGCCACACTCCTCAGTAGGGATCCCAGTGGGGCTGCTACATGTGGCAATAAAAAAATCACATGTTAAAATTCCATCAGCAAGGATTTTACACAGCCTCTCCAAGAGTCAGAAATCTAACAGTTGAAATTGGCGACCACAATTTTTATCAAATCTTTACAGAAAAACTAAAACCACCAAAATTTTGGCATGCTCACTTTTGCATCAAAATTTTTGACCCAGAAGTAGAAATGAGATCATAGAGAAATAAAGGCAACTGAGGAGGTTCTAATGTGCTGCTACATGGTACTAACATATGCTTTGCAAAAATCTCACTCCATTAGTAATAATTTAGGTCTTCGCTGTTCTGCTTCTGCATGGACCCACAACTCACTCCGGGCCTCTGTGGGAAGCCCTATAATACCTGTCTATAGGCCTGCTGATTTACAAAACATTTTCCTATAGACCCAGAATCAGAGAAAAGCCTCAGTAATTCTGGACATAAGCCTTTATTAGTATTACTTTTCTGAACTGAGTACTAAGTCTTTAATGAGTTATTTAGACTTACTTGATAAAGCGGCAACCAACACAAACAAAAAAGAAATCCACGTTGATATCAAAGCTGTTTTTGAATTCCCAGTGAGCTCTTGGAATTCATATCAATTGATATTTCATGTCGCTCTTACCCACAATGCACCTGGAAATGGCCAATCAAGCACTTTCAGGGCAATGTAACCTTGATGCTATTGACAAGGCAGGCTCTGATTTAAATTTCAAACAGGGCTGTGATTTTGATTCTTTCCTCCCTTGCTGTGAAGCATGCAGTATGGATTTTATAGGCCAGGAAATCCTTCCAACACCAACTTAATTTGCAAAGTCTTTGCATAGCCAAGAAGTCAGTCAATACAAACGGAATTAATTTTAATTGACCATAATATACTTACAAAAATGCCATGAGTTTCTGTGAGCAGGTAAACAAAGAGATAACTAAAAACTGTCTGTTCAGTTATTTACATACAACTTATATACTCACTGTTAATTTTTGTGCTGTGCTAAATGATTTGGCAGGAGATTAAATTGAGTATTAGGTCAGTCAATATAAGGATGTCATTCCTTAGTTTAACAGCAATAGTCCATAGGATCAGATTTTAATTATAGTAAGCTAGGACAATATGGTATATAATTCAGTGTTGGGGGGTGTTGAAGGGGTAGGAAATATTACTGTAATGGCTGTTGGCAGATAGGGAAGCTCATAGACCATCCAGTCTGCCCAGTTTGTGCTGCCTGCTGAATAAATAAACACCCTACTCAATTTCTGGACATTTACCTCCCATGCTCTTACTGTCACCCTCTGTTAACTGTCCTACATTTGCTTAACTTTTGTCAATATTTTGGTTGCTTACCTGGTAGAAAAATTTCAGGCACCTCCACCCTCACATGTTCTTCTAAGCTTCCCTACTTACAATTACATATTAGGCAAGTGCGTCACAAAAACTTTCATTCTGGTTTGTTTTTCCATTTCAGAGGGGCTTTAAAAAAAGACCAGAAATGACCCACGGAGTCATCCTCCCCTCTACCTCCTGACGGTGGTGCAACTGAGCTGGTTGTTCTCGCTGGGATCCTCTGCCTCTCCACCAGTGCTGAAACTGAGCTGGGGGCCTTTAAGGTAGAAAATAGCAAGAACATAAGAACTTGCCGTACTGGGTCAGACCGAAAGTCAAGCCCAGTATCCTGTTTCCAACAGGGGCCAATCTAGGTCACAAGTACCTGGCAAAGCTCCCAAACGGTAAATAGATCCTATGCTGCTATTGCGTAGTGATAAGTTGTGGCTATTTCATAAGTCTACTGGCAGGCTGATGCAATATCTGCAGGGGACAAATGGGTGCTCATGATTGAGCGCACGCTTTTCTAATGTGCACCCATCCATCTCTCCCGGGCATGTGATGCAGTAGACAAACGAGCTGCTGCATTAGAAAGGAGGCGCTAGGGGAAATTGTGAGTCCCTAGCACCTCCTTGGCATCGAGCGCCCAGAAGTGGCTGTGCACACAGCCATGGTTTAGGAAAATGGAAGCATGTAAATTGAGCATCAATTTCTATAGTTCCTCCAATTTAATATTGCCACAATAGTAAGACAGAGGAACCACAGAAAAGCAGTATTTTCTGTTTTTCAGTTCAACTTTGGGATTCTTCAAAATTTAACGCCAGCTCCGGGGCTAGCATTAATTTTTGAGGGCTAAAATATGTGCATTGGATGCTGGTTATTTTTACATTGGGAGGTAATAGCTAATAGCCTCATCAACCTGGCATTTACATGTGATAAGCGCTATTAGCAATACCCTGGTTTGGACATGCATTTTGGATGTGCTGATCCACTTATTGCATCAGAGGTTATGTCCAAAATGCACGTCCAACCACGGTTAACCTCTGCACTAGCTTGAGTGCACAATATTGCATTGGCCTGTTAGTTAATACCAATTTATTGACTTCTCCTACAGGAACTTGTCCAAAAAATTTTTAAACCTCGCTGAACTAACTACCTTAAC